>NW_024063405.1:0-61580 GCF_006381635.1 Hibiscus syriacus | reverse complement strand
ATTTCACTATGTCGATACTCACAATTTCCTTGATTTAAAAAAACCAAACAAGAAGATAAAAAAATTAGCCTAGGACCCTCTTTCACTTCTATTATGATGGATTGAATATCTTTCATAAGGAGTACTAAAAGTTTTGATAAGAAAGAAGGAAAATTAGATGGTTTGGTTCAAAACTACACGAATCCAGATCATTGACATGCAGTTCTAGAAACATAAAAATTTCAACAAAAAACACAAAATGCGAGCTGAAAATAGGAAAGTGCGAAAGAGGAAAAGCTTACTTCCAGATAGCCCAAAAGATAAATAAATACCTTATTACAAGTGAGGGGAGAGGCTAAGAAATAAACGCAATTGGTGTTGCGTTCCATCAAGTCTTCCTCAATTTTTTCTTTGTAAACAAAAAGCTGAAAGACAGAACACTGTTTGGGTTTACAATTCTACATGGCGAAAAAATTGAAGAACAAAAACCAAACGAGAGTGCATGTGAGCGAAAGAGACTGAAAGGTGAATACGATGTTTGAGATTTCATTATATTTGATCATCTGTTGGAAAACTTTAACCACAAGGATTAAACAAATAAATTATTATATGCCATATACAAAATAATTACACCTTTGTTGATAACTTTCAACAATGATACTTAGTTCATTTCAGTAATACCTATCAACTTTGTATTTCTAACCCCATTTTTTCTCACAAACATTTCATCGAACATCTATGCTTCACGTGAGATGACCTGTATCTATTACACCTTGAATCGTTGATGGTCTCGATAGTCCCTTGGTCGGGTCTTCTCTCAATGGACCCTTATTCAAGTCAACACTGCACATAATTCAAAGTTAGATTAGAATTTCCCATGTATCCTCGACTGAAAAATTACGCTGGAAATGAGAAGCGAAAAAGGAAATTCGAGATCGAAAAAAATTTAGGTTTAGAATAAAATTGAGGACTGTGTTACAAGTTTTAAAAGTTGGAGGACCTAAATGCAAATGCCTGAAATGTTCAGTGATCATATTACAAACGTACTAACGACAGTGTAACGGTGTCAAACGGCCGTTACGTCGGGGAACATATTGCAATCGACTAAATGTTGGAGGAGTGTATTGCAAGTTTTAAAAGTTAGGGGATCTAAATGAAATCTTTAAAAAGTTCAGTGACTATTACTATAATTTACCCTAAAATAATTATTAGATAATTAAATACGTAGTTTATCATTATATATATATTTTAGTGAAAATCGCTTATCTCCAGGACAGATCACATGAAAGATGAGGTCAACACTGGAATTTCCAAACATGACAGAAAAGAGGAGTTTTTTAATACTTTCCTCAGCTCAGCTTACAGAGTCAGTCTCCTACGAAACTTCAACCCCTAACTTCTATATCAGCCGCTTTCCTCCACCCTTCTGATATCCTAGAAAGAAAACAAATACTCGAAGATCTTTCCAAAGCTTTGAACTTTTTCCCATGGCGGATATACTCGCTTCTTTAAGGTCTTTAATGACCTCACTCTCCTCCTCGATGCTTTACTCTCCCTTCTGAAGATTATCATCAGGTTTAATTAAAAAACCCTCCTTTTAAATTCCTTTATCATTTCTAAAAAGGAAAAAAAACATTCTTTGTTTAGTTTTGAATCGATTTTTGCAGAGTGAATATGTCTCTGCCCGTGATAAAAGGCGCCAGTTTGTTTCTGGATTCACCGGAAGTGCAGGTCTCTATTTTCAATTTTCTCATATTGTCGTCGTCGTCATCATTATATTATTATCATCATCATCATCATCATATTTATGTTTTATTGATTTTGGCGAATATTTCAGGATTGGTACTTATTACTAAACACGAAGCAATGCTATGGACGGACGGCCGATATTTTCTTGCAAGCGATGCAGCAGCTTAGTGATCAGTGGAAACTAATGCGTATTGGTGAAGATCCTTCACCTGATGTTGGATGCCTGATGTAAAATTTACCGTTTTGCTACACTAAAATTCAATCTTTTGCTTCTAAATTCGATACTTTTATTAATAATACTATATATTTAACGAATGATTTAGATTTTGCCAAGGGAGGCAGCTATCGGGGTTGATCCTTGGTGTGTGTCAGTGGACACGGCTCAAAGATGGGAACGAACTTTTGCTAAAAAGAACAGAAATTATTCATCAGCCAATTTGGTTGATGAGGTTTGGAAAAACAGACCACCAGCTGAAAGTAATCCAGTGGTTGATCATCCTTTGGAATTTTCCGGTCGTTCTGTTGCTGAAAAATTGAAAGATTTGAGGGTAAAGCTTGCCAATGAAAAGGCTCGTGAATTATCATCACAGCTTTAGATGGGTGTGGCTTTATCAAATTGTTGGTTCTAATCGAATCTGTTGAGCTTTTTATTTTTTTCTAGTTTAAATGGCTAGTTTACAGGTTGCTTGGTTGTATAATATCGTGGGAGCGATGTATCTTACTCACCAGTTGTTCATGCGTTTGCTATTGTAACAACGAACTCGGCTTTCCTTTATGTTGACAAAAGGAAGGTTTCTTCTAAGGTAGGAATTTGAGTATATATATTTGGTTGTTGAAGTTTTCAATTTTTTTACCGTATTTAATCATCTTAAATAAAGATATAACTTTTTGGGCTAGATGGTTTGGGTATATTGATCACATGTATGTTAATCCAGGTGAGCTCTTCCTTGCAAGAGAATGGAATTGAAGTTCGGGAGTATGGTGCAGTGAGTTCGGATGTTGTGATGTTAGCATCTAATCAGCTTGACCAGGCCATGAGAGTGAATTCTAGTCAAAATGGCGTTTGTGAAAACGATACTCGTGATAATGATCATATATGGGTTGATCCTGCCTCATGCTGCTATGCTTTGTTTCAAAACTAGATGCTAATAAGGTCCTCCTGCAGCAGTCACCCTTGGCCCTCGAGAAGCCTTAAAGGTTGTTGAAGCATTTCTTATCTGGTTGAATCCTTCTTTAGAATTGCATAGAATATATTTATATGAAGTCCTCTTCTGATTTTCTGAAAACAATTTATATAGAAGACCTTAGTTTTTGGATATTTACTTGTAAATCCACCTGCACTGATCCTAAATAACAAGCATCTGCTGCCTCCGAAAAGGAGAAAAGGAGAGCCATTACCCATTTAAAAGAACATACAAGGATCTTTAATATTTAAATAGGGATTCTCTTTCGTCTTGTTTCTCTTAAATTAATATATATTTATCAACAATTTTTGCATTTTTAGAATCCAGTTGAGTTGGAAGGTCTAAAAAATGCGCATATCCGGGATGGTGCAGCTGTTGTGGAGTTTCTGGTCTGGTTGGATAAGCAGGTACTGGACTGTGACCTTTGTATATTATTTTCTCTCTGAAAATTTGTGGACATTCTCTCAAATTCGTTAAGCTTCTAACTCATTTGTTTAGATTTGGTTCTTATTTCAAAATAAAAATATTTCTCATCATATGCAACTAGATTATAGGCTGGAATGATGCTATTGCTCTCTCAATTGAACAGATGCAAGAGATTTATGGGGCTTCTGGTTACTTCTTGGAAGGGAGGTAGCAAACAAAAAAGACTGTAAGTAAGATTATTGCAATTGATATCTTGTGTTTCTTTCACCCCTGCTCTGTTGCTATTTTTTGAGCCTGAAACTAAATAGGCTGTCTGCTCTCTTGAGAAAAAAAATCTGTGCTGGAGATGGACTGACCATGCTTAGTTGTTTCATGCTATTGGTATGAACGATGCAGGGAGACTATGAACTGACAGAGGTGATTTAGTGATAAGTTGGAGGGGCTTCGTGCATCAAAGAGGTAACAATACCTTTGAGAAAGCTATGTTGTGGAGATAAGGAAAATTAATCAAAATATCATTTTGGATATAATTTTAATAGTAAAAACCTTTCAACCGAGATTTTTTTTAGTGATAAATTCTGTTGTTTGTGTCCACCAGTTGGTAATTACTTTGTTATGTAAACTTGGGCATCATAACATTTGAAACTAAGAATTTCCTGAGTCTCAACTTACAGTCATAGTTAGTGTAATGAAGTACCTTGGTTCCAGGTGTTTCTATAACTTGTGTTTGCATTGGATTTTTTCTCACAATTTTTTTTCCAATGTTACCAATTGCAGCACTTCAGGGGCCTAAGTTTCCCTACTATTTCTTCAGTTGGTTCAAATGCTGCCATCATCCATTACTCACCTCAGGCAGAAACATGTGCTGAGCTTGATCCAAATAGCATTTATCTATTTGATTCAGGAGGACAGGTTTACTCAAGTCAACAATTTAGCTTACTATCAATAACACGCTAATCTTATTCTTGATTCTTTGTTCTGATTCTTTCTATGGCTGATAAAGTATCTAGATGGAACAACTGACATAACTCGGACAGTTCATTTTGGAAAGCCTTCGGCACATGAGAGGGCTTGCTATACCTATGTAAGTGGCTTCTGTTGCATTGTCTTCTTGATATTTCATTATTAATTACCTATGTTCACCTTATTTTTGGTCAGACCATATGCAAATCTTATGATGTGCTTATATTTCCAAAGCCCCTGGTGGATTTGATAACACAAGCTGCATATCCTTCGCTCGGCATCTTTGTTTATATTGCCTGGGAAATGATGCGTCACATGAATGATTTTGATGCTAGATAGGAAACATAGAGTGAATAGGACATCTTATCTTTATTTGACGATACATATTAGTCTTTAAATTAATAATTTTCTAAGAATGGAGCATCATCTGTTGTTTGCGATGATCCATCCATGAGTTAGCAACTGTGACTTTTGGACATACCCAACTTGTGTTCATATTAAGGCATTTGAAGACTGTTCAACATATCGGAAGTCAAATTTATTACAGAAGTTAATTTTATTTTGATACTGTTGGTTTAAAAGATAGTTTGAGATGCTTGGGTCCCACTTTCTTTCTTGACTTGAGATTCACTTGGATTTGATTTCATATTTTCCCTGAGCTTAAGCTTTGAGAGATTGGTTGATTTCATGCAGGTTCTTAAGGGCCATATTGCTCTGGGCAATGCTCGATTTCCTAATGGAACAAACGGTATTAAAAGTTTTTCTATTTATCTGCTCGATTGTTCCATATTTATTTAAACATATCCTTTTTTGAAATCAAGTAGATTTGTGTCAACTCCAATAGCAAACTAATGTATAGATATAATATATTCTTAGACACACATACTCTTATATGTGCATAGTAGTTTCATGGATTGATTGATTGCTTTTGTAGGTTATGCTCTTGATATCCTGGCTCGAATTCCTTTGTGGAGGTATGGTCTTGATTATCGACATGGTACTGGTCATGGAATTGGGTCTCACCTGAATGTTCATGAAGGTTAGCAATGAACTACAATTCCTTGAAGTTAGGGTTGCTGTTAACTCAATGAAAACTTTTAATTTAACTTTGTTTTTTCCTTGTTGAACTACTTGGAGCAGGGCCGCATCAATTAGTTTTAGACCACAAGCTCAAAATGTGCCACTTCAAGTTTCCATGACAGTAACTGATGGTTAGCATTGTTTGTCCTGTCTTAACACTGTTCAAAATCTTCACAAAGGATTTTTATCTCGTCTCTTGCCGACTTCCCTTTGTACTTTATTGTACTTAATTTTTTACCACTTGGTTACTTCAAGCTTTTCATGCATACATTTTCTAAGCATTTAATGCTGGCGGGCTGTCATTCTTGGCTCCATCTTTTGTAAAGGCCGTCTTGTCCCTCCTTTTTCTGGTGCTGTTTTTGTGCATATGTTAGCATGATTATAAAATTTCCAAGCAATTTAAGAATTATATTTCTCAATGTTAAAATACTAGCTAGTGAATTCTTGTTGTCTTAAAAGTAGTATGCCATTACCATGCAACTGAAGTAATAATCTTGTAATTGGAAATTCTTTTCCCAGAACCTGGTTATTATGAAGACGGGAGCTTTGGTATAAGATTAGAGAATGTACTCGTGGTCAAGGAGGCTGATACCGAATTCAATTTTGGTGACAAGGGATACTTATCATTTGATCATATCACATGGGTAAGTTTGCTCATTATTCATCTCTCTTCCTCCCATCGACCATGTTGCATGTCCGTTTTGTCTTCACATGTGCATGCATGCCTTCAGTTTTTTTCGGGTTTCACATACTTTGGCGTGGGTTACGATTCTATACTATTACTCTGGGCTTGATTAACTTGATTGATAAGCTACCGGAGAATTAGCCATTAATCTTATCTCCTTTTCTACGCTATTTCAGCTATTTCAAAGTATCCCTTTGTA
Source organism: Hibiscus syriacus (assembly GCF_006381635.1). Classification (NCBI taxonomy): domain Eukaryota; kingdom Viridiplantae; phylum Streptophyta; class Magnoliopsida; order Malvales; family Malvaceae; genus Hibiscus; species Hibiscus syriacus. Next base: position 55,315 of record NW_024063405.1, on the reverse strand, counting down.
TGCATCTTATTTCCATCTCATGGCATTTTATTTTTCACACTTCAATGGTTTGATGTTCATTCTCCCTCTTAACAGAGAATTTTTTATTTAAACGGCTTATCGTATGTTCAGGCACCATATCAAATAAAGTTGATTGACTTGAGCCTCTTGACACCCGAGGAAATTCAGTGGTTGAATACTTACCATTCAAAATGTCGGGATATTCTTGCACCTTACCTGGATAAATGAAATGGAATGGCTGAAGAAAGCTACTGAAACTGTAAGTGCATGATATGTCTATTCAAGAAAACCCAAGGAACCCTTTTAGCATCTTTCTATGCTTTTCTTCTATATTAAGAATAAATAATGGGATTTGTTCTGTAAATGATTTTAATATTTTGCACACTTATATCCCATCGTTATGCAGTATCTAATGCTTTGTTTACCTATCTTTATATAATCTTCCTTGCATGTTCCTCTTATTTCTCACTTCACCCCCTATAAACGTCATTTGATAGTAATGATGTTGACTCGGATACCCACCACTATATGCTCGGCCACCACCGTGGCATTCATCTTTTGTTCGGTGATCAGTGACCACATGATTGTTTGGAGACCATTGACAATACTCGAGTTTTGTCGCAGCAGCCATTGATAGTCCTGAAAATGGTTACTGCTGTGTCAACTCTTATTGGTTAATGGACCTCCCAAATAAACCATTGCTGTTCTTTGTCAGCATCTATTTTCCTTGGCTGATACGGTTCCACCATTCTCTTAATTTTAATTAATTCTTCAACGTTTATGGGGAGGTAATCATTTTAAAAAATAAAAGTATTTAGATTCAGTTTATCTCTAGAATTTAAAAATAGAGATATTTGCCCATTTAAGTTTATGGGGAGAGAAGATGGATTAAAAAAATAAAATATGCTAAATGGGATATTAAGATTAATGCTTACTAAAATATGATAAAACAAGAAGGGGCGGAGGATTTTTATTCGTGCATATATGTTAAAACGTGATCAAGTTCAAGCACCATAAGCCTTTGTTTTGAGACGTTGAATACAGATCTCTGCAAATTGAGGCAGTGAATTATAAGAACCACCTTCAACCAAAGCTCTCCTTGCACTATCTTTTAGCTCTCTGATACTAGTTCGTATGTTTCGTCCTTCATGATCTTTCATTATTTTTCAAACCATCGATCTTATCTCTTCTCTTCCTACCACTCCATCTGATTTCATTGTCTTTACTTGGATGCTTGCTTCCAATATCTTCCGTCAATGTACCAGCATTCATCTTCTGCTCCGAGTAAAGAGGCCATGCAATCATTGGCACCCCGTTAATGATACTCTCCAATGCTGAATTCCATCCACTGTGTTAAAAATCCACCAATCGACGGATGACTCAGTATCTCCACTTGAGGTGCCCACATCGGGATCACTAGTCCACGATCTTGGGTCCTAGCCGAAAACCCTTCAGGCAAGTAATTTAGGGTGCCATCAGACCCATTCCCCAAAGTGAGAAAGTTTGCTGCTGCATCATTTTCAATAGAAGGACGAGCCACCCAAACGAACCTTTGCTGGCTAAGCTCCAGCCCCCAAGCTAGCTCTATAACCTGTTGGGTTGATAATGTTCCACCACTCCTAAACGAAGCATAAATCACCGATTCTTTCGGTTGTTTGTCGAGCCAATCTATTATTTCATTACACAAATCCGACTTTTTTGTCGGTCTCACTAGTGGACCAACAGGGTAAATGGGCACCTTCTTTGCTTCTCTCAAGGCTTTGAGATTTGCGGGTTCGAGTTCATCCCAAGTATTCACCAAGACTCCATCGGACAGAGACATTTTAATAACGTTGTTAATAACTCGTTGATATGAAGGATCGCTAGGATCCATGATTTTTTTTTCAATGGTATCATCAAATTTAAGAGGCTTGCAACCTGGAATGTTGAGAGGCTTTTGGTTCTTTACATGCTCATCGATCTCTTTTCTATCCATCACCGGCGTGCACAGCATAACTGAAAAAACCTTGCATTAGAAGTTATGAACAAGAACTTTAACATATTGAATTCATCGGCAATCCCCAAAGCACTCGTTCCGAACATGTCGACAACTAGAGCGGCGGGACGAGACTCCATCTTAGAGATTACAGTTTTGATGAACGGTAAAGACTGTAGAACGGTTGCCACTAATTTGTCTATAAATGAAACACTAGGTCCAGCTATGTCGGAAACGTCAATGAAAGGGACTAAAACAATATCAAGGAGACCATCGTCATTGGAGTCTGATGGTGATTGAAGAAGTTGGGTGTTTGTGATGGAGGCATGGTCGGTTGCAACGACAAAGAGCGTCACTTTGAAGCTTTGATGGGAGACGAAGCGTTGGGCAAGCTGTAGCACTGGAATCAAGTGTCCCATTCCAGGGCTTGCAAGGAGGACTATATGAGGCTTTGTGCTTTCCACTGAAGGCAGATTGGTGACAACTAACTTAGATATTAACGAAAGAGAAGCAATTAAGAATGGGGTAAGCTTTAAGAGTGGCCGTGAACTGCATGCGTTGGTGCAAGTCATATTTATAGATAAAAGATCCAGCTCATTCTTCCGTTTTAGATCTACCATCAATTTTATATTTTATTTAATGCACGTTCTGCATGTAAATTATAAATTCATTCGAGAATCAAATATGTAAATCTCACATGTATAAGACAACCGATCTTTTTTCTATTTTGTATAGCCGTTGTTTATACGTTCATCAATCTCTTTTCTATCTGTAGACCCCATATTTTGTCCTCATCCCAGCAGCCCATACCTCACCCAGCCTGGCCACCAAGCCTCCACTAGTCCTTGTCTGCCTCCACTAGTCCTTGTCTCCCTCCACTCACAATAAAAAATTGCATATGATATTGTATTTAAATCAACAAGTGTATGATTAGTTTATGTTAAATCTGTAAATGGCTATAAATAGCCGGATGAAGTTGTACATCAAGGAGGAGGAGGGATTCCAGACGTTTTTTTAGAAGCAATAAACTACTAGATTGAAGGTTGTTTTCTATTTTTTATTACAGTTTCTTTATTTTTATTATTATTTTTTATTGATTTTCTGTTTTGAATTTTTAATAGTTTTTATTTATTTATTTTCAATAGTTTTTTATTATTATTTTCGAAATAGTATGTCATTTTAGGTGTTATAAATACTAATATATTCACACATATCTGAAATTAAAAAGTAATCGAATGTTTTTATTTATTTATTTTAAACCTAATCGACTCAACTAATAGCATAAAATATATATAAAAAATAAAAGAGTCGAAAACTTACCTTTGTCGAAGGAGTGTCGTCAGGTGGGAAGATTCGAACTAAATTGTAAGGGATTTTCTCCCTATTTTTCTCAATAAAATCAAGGCAACTAAACGAATTTCAGATATGAAAACAAAAATAAAGAAATAAGGAAGAGATGGGGGTTCTGGAGATCCACGGGAAAAATAGAATTTAGGGGAAGGAGTTGCTTTTATTTTAATTTTGGGAAAACCACAAGTTAACTCCTCCTTATTTCATAGCTTTTTGTGTTCTAGTCACTAATTTTAGTTTAATACTATTTAGATCCCTTTCTTTTCCATGTGTTACATTTAAATCATTATATATAGGGTCAAATCACTCCTAAGTCCCCCTAGTCTAACCATATTTTAATATTATGGTCATTATGCTTTCGAATACTTTATTTTAGTCATTATTTTACATTTGGCTTAATTATTGTTTGGTCTTTTAATTTTTTTTTCCGCTATTTTAATATTTTAAATTTCTATTTTTATTTAATTTTTTTTTGCAGCTTATTCCTAGAATTAATTTGATCCATGAATTTTAATCCTTTCCAATTTTTTTTTTATTCGAATTTTCCTTTATTCTTTTTTATTTACTCTTTTTTATTTCGATTTTAATACTAACTCTTTGTGTTTGTTTGTTTTAGTTTTTTACTTTATTTATGATCTTTTTAGGATAATTTTAATCAATCAAGGTAAGTAATTTGAATCGAATTTTTAAATTTTAATTTTGCAATTAAGACAACCGATAAATTAAATGGTACCGAAAGGACAGTTCAAGGGTGCTAATCCTTCCTTGACTGTAACCGACTCCCGAGCCCTACATATTTCTGGTAAAATGCAGATAAGGTAATATGGTATCCGATCAACCTAAATATTTTGTTTAAATGATCGGTGGCGACTCCTAATATTTTATTTAAGTCGAAGCCCAATTCCGGGCCCAACCCGAAAGGCGGTCGAGACAGCTTGGCGACTCCGCTGGGGACAATAAGTGAGTCAGGCCATAATTAATTTTCGGTTGTCTTTTTATGCGAAAATGGTAAATTTAAATTTTAATTTATTTATTCGATTCCAATTATTTATCTTTGAATATTTTTCAAATAAATAGTTGTACTAACGTTTTTTAATGTTTTCAGATTTTTCAAAATTGTCATCTCATGCTCTATACCCGAGCTCCGAACCCTATTTAAGTGGGGGTGAAAGCGACGCCTTCGTGAGAATTTATTCTCCGTGCGGGCCTAGCAAGTAACCTTCGGGATTCATATACCTTATGTCTTCGTGTGAATTTATTCACCGTGCGGGCATAAGGGAATGTGTCCTCTCGAGTTTAACTTGGTCCATACAAACCTGTGATGGGTTTAGGACTAAGGGTCTGGTAAGCCCAAGGGGCACCAGCAAGGAGAACTCGAGTACCATTTTAGAACTTAAACCGAGAGACCATGGAGAATTAGAGCCTACCCCGAAACCAAATTCCAAAACCTAGGATATTTTTACCCTAACCATGTTTTTTGTATTTTTTTCTCTTTCGTTATTTTTTTATTTGTTTATTTTTTTTACTAACTTTTTTGCCTTTGTGTTTGTTTTCTAGCATTTGCATCATAACAAGAGGCTATTGATCCCTAAAATAGTTTGTTACACACGAAATAATCTGAATTAATGGACAAAGGTGTTGTAATACAAGAGATTAAAACGCCGAGGCACGACTATGGTCCGAGAAGACGCAGAAAGAGAAGGGAGATAGTCTTCAGAGTAACTATGTGTCAGAGCTAGTTAGCTACGCATCTGTCAGCCTGAAACAGAATAATGTCCAAGAGCTGCGGAACATTTGGGACAGTTGGAAGAATGATAGAAAGCAGAAGTTTAGCCAACGATATGGTGATATTGCCCTCTTACTACATGTCAAGACTGATGAGCCCCTGCTCCGAGCATTGATTCAATTCTGGAACCCATGATATAGTTGTTTCACCTTTAACCGGGAGGATATGGTGCCCACCATCGAAGAGTATACTACCCTACTGCACTGTGAAAGTATCAGACTAGAGAGGGTATATATCAAACACATCAAGAGTCAACCTTTCAAGAACGGACTGGCTAAGATTGCAGGGGTTGATGAAAAATGGGTAACTGATCGACTCCGACACAAAGGTAATGGGGAAGGAATCGAGTGGATCCACATAAAGCAACTAATGAAGAACCACCCTGATGAATGGAAGACTATATACCTTTTTGCACTGGGTCTGTATGGTTTGATTATATTTCCAAAGATCCTTGGGTGCATTGACGCAACCGTTGTAGAACTATTTAAACAACTTCCAAGGCGAGTCAACCCAGCACCGACCATTTTGGCCGAGACCTTTCGGTCTCTTAATCATTGCAGAAGAATTGGTGGAGGAAGGTTCATTGGGTGTGTTCAGCTTCTTCAAGTTTGGATTCACAGCCATTTCTGGAAGACTAACGGGGTCGCCTACCGCCGATTTAGCACCACCTATTCACCTTTGGGAGAGTTCATCACTATAAAATGGCATGAAGGTGCTACCAAGGAAAAGTGGATGAAGGTATTCACTCATCTTCAGGACCGAGATATTACCTGGAGAGCCCCCTGGTTTCCTCAGTGACATTTTTTACCGGTGTGGGGATTCTGATACTATGACCTTACTTGGACTTTGGGGCGCAGTTGGGTATGCTCCGTCGTTAGCACTTAGACAATATGGGGCACGTCAGTTCATCCCGGCCACATACGGATTATCTATATCAGAGTTTGTGTACCACGGTGATAACTATAAAAAGATGATCAAAGAAGTAGCTGACTCATGGAAAAAATTGTTCCGAATGGATATTGTAGCTGCAAGAGACATGTTTACTCCGGATTATGTAGAATGGAGAAGATTGAGAAAAAATGACAACATCCCGGTGCCAGACTGTGAAGACACCCGGACCATGGAGGAACATCTCAGGTATGTCCCTTCCGAACTGGAGATAGCCAAGACCGAGTTTGAAGCTGTGAATAATGAGCTGAAGCAGAAGGTAAGGGAACTTGAAGTTGAACGATACCAATGGAAGTTAGACGCCGATACTCAGAAAGATCGAGCAGACAAACTGGGAAAGAACAGAAGAAAATCCATTTCGAGCTTGAAGACTTGAGAAAGGGGTATCAAGATAAAGTCAAGGATAACTCCAATTTGAAAAGAACTTCTGAATACTGGAAAGATGAAGCTCATATCCTAAAAAGGAAGTTTGAGGGGTATGATGAGCATCTGAAGACTACTCAGAGGCGCTTAGCAGGTAGTCAACATCATAACCAATGCTTGAGAATCCAGGTGGCTGATCTGGAGAAACAACATGAGAAAGATGGCAAAACAATAGCTGAGTTAGAAGCCATTCTTGATGAACTCAAGAGCAAGCAAGCGAACTTCAGATAGTGCCTTTCGACGGAGGTTTACAGTGGCGTTTCCGTTGGGAGCAAGCTCAGCAAAGGGTGAAGGCTAGAGACGTAGTCATCCGAGATTTCCTGGATCAAGTACAGAAGGCAGCCTGTCATCTACATGGCTTGGCAAGGGAAGCCGGAGTGGTTCGACAGAACATTCAACCAGTAACAGATGAAGGAAGAAGACTTGTCAATCTTTTAGAAGATGTTCGGGGTCTGGAGGATTTAGTCCGGATATACCTTTGATTGTTTTTATGTCTCTTATAAGATAAAACGCTTTTGTTTAAATAAGGATTATTATAATAACAGACACTTTTCTGGATCAATGCCTCTAAATTGCATACATCATGCATTGCATACTTTGCATTTTATATTTCATGTTTATTTTTTATATTTTCCATGTTTTTACATTCGTATTAACTAACAGAACATGTCTCAGAAAGAACAAATACCAAGAGCTCAAGACACACATCATCCGCACAATACTCGAACAAAAAAGAGACAGATGGAGGCCAGAATGGAAAAACTCGAGGAGAACATGTCAAGATTGCAAAAAGAACTGGAAGATAAGATGGCCCAGAACAATCAAAGTACCCTAGAATCCATCAAGAAAAACCAGGAGTCCTTGGTCGATCAAATCGTGGCCAAGTTATCAGGCTTACAGCAGGCCAGTGCGCCAAGGGCAGGTTCATTTGAGGGGTTAACTATACCGCCAACCTCACAGGTGGTTATCTCACCCGGAGTATTACCCGAGGACTCATCCGCTACTAAAGGGAAAGTTGCATTACCCGGTGACTCATCCTCTACCAAAGGGAAAGCTGCATCTACTGTTAAGATACAAACTTTTGCAACCATCCCTGACAATCATCCGGATAATTACCATGTCCCGGATTTTGATGAGGAGGATAAAGCTAAAAAGATGGAAGAGAAAATCAGGATGTTAGAAGACCAGATGAAAATGGTCAAAGGGGACCAGGACTATTATGGGGTAGATGCAATGGAGTTGAGTCTAGTTCCAGATTTGGTACTTCCACCAAAATTCAAGGTCCCTGAGTTTGAGAAGTTTAATGGGAACAACTGCCCCTCAGCACACATCACTATGTTCTGTCGGAAAATGACAGGATATGTGGGAAATGACCAACTCCTGATCCATTGCTTCCAGGAGAGCCTGTCCGGTTCAGCTATCCGGTGGTACAACCAGCTCAACCGAACTCATATCAAGACATGGAAAGACTTAGCCAAGTCTTTCTTGGAGCAATACAAGCATATCAATGATATGAGACCAGACCGGGTTATGCTCCAAAGCTTGGAGAAAAAGCATAACGAGAGTTTCCGACAATACGCACAGCGTTGGAGGGATTTGGCTGTGCAAGTTCATCCATCCTTGGATGAAAAGGAAACTAGAAAGTTGTTTGTACAGACCCTGAAGGCACCTTACTTCGGGCACCTAGTGGCAATCACATCAGGAAGTTTCTCAGATCTAGTTATGGCCGGTGAAATGATCGAATTAGCCATAAAACAAGGAAAAATTGAGGGAGGTGACTCCAGTAAGAAGTCTCTCGTGAAGAACAAAGAACGAGAGATCAATAATGTCAACACCTACAACCCAAACAAGGGTGTTACGATCTCAAGTTCAAATACCACTGCAGCTGTACCATCTGGTACTTCTAAACAGAACCAGAGAGAACCAAGAAAGGAAAGGGAAAGAGCAATTCGATCCCATTCCCATGACATACAAAGAGTTATACCAACAGCTCTTTGATACTCACGTTGTGTCGCCTTATCCTATGGATCCAATAAAGCCCCCTTACCCGAGATGGTTCGACGAGAATGTTAACTGCGAATATCATGGTGGTGTACAGGGGCATTCAATCGAAAATTGTCTCACATTCAAGAGGCTTGTACAACGAATGCGAAATAAGAATTGGATCACTTTCAACTCCGGAACACCAAACGTCGCCCAGAATCCCTTGCCAAATCATCAAGAGACTGGAATTAACGCAGTCACCATCGAGAAGGGCAAGAGAGTCAAATTGAGTGTTTCAGAAGTTAAAGCTCCTTTGGTTTGGGTATGGAGCCAAATGGTAAAAGCAGGGCTTCTTGCACTATATCCAGATACAGCAGGAAATGAATACGGTAACCATTGTTGTTACCACAATGAAGAAGGGCATAAAGTGCAAGATTGCCCAGAGTTCAAGACATTAGTCCAACTCATGATGGACAGAAAAGAGCTGGAGTTTTACGAAGAAGTTCAGGATTCCCCGGAAGCAGACGTTTGCGCTACCGGAGAATCATCAGAAAGAAGATTTGGTAGGGAAGTCCATTGGTAATTACCCCTAAAGCAAAGACGACGACAACAACTCAAGCAAAGGTGGTGATCACAGCACCTCGGCCTTTTCAGTATAAGGACAGTCGACAAGTGCCATGGAAGTACGAATGCCAGGTGAGTACTTCCAAAGAATGTGATAGCAAAGTGGGGCAGAGACCACTTGAGCCTTTCAAAGAAGATGTATTGGCTATCAATGAACCTATAAAGGAGGAAGAAGTTAAAGAATTTCTCAAATTCTTGAAACATAGCGAGTACAGTGTTGTAGAACAGCTTCACAACTTGCCAACGCGCACTTCAATGTTGGCACTTTGTTAAACTCAGAGGCACATCGGGAGGCCTGTTGAAAGTCCTAAATCAAACGTTCGTGCCACAAAACATACCAGTCAGCAAGATGGATCGACTGGTGAACAATATTCAAGCTGATAATCTCATCTCATTTTCAGATGATGAGATTCCATCCGGAGGAAGAGGCCGAACAAAGGCATTACACATCACTACGTATTACAAAGGGCATGCCCTACCAAGTGTATTGATCGATAACGGATTGACCCTAAATGTGATGCCTTTGATTACATTGAAGAGGCTGCCAATGGATACCTCTCATATGAGAGCCTGTCAGAACGTGGTCCGAGCATTTGATGGGACCAAAAGAGAGGTAATTGGTAAGATTGAGGTGCCGCTAACGATCGGACCGGCCACCTACAATGTTGAGTTTCTAGTGATGGATATCATATCTTCCTATAACTGTCTTTTGGGAAGGCCATGGATTCATCAAGCAGGTGCAGTACCATCCACTCTGCATCAAAAAGTTAAGTTTGTTATCGACGGGGCCTTAGTAATCATTAATGCTGAGGAAGATATCGTGGCAAGTGTGACCACGGATGCCCCGTATATTGAAGTAAACGATGAAGGTGTAGAATGCTCATTTCGCTCCTTAGAATTCGTGAATGCCACATTCGTAGCAGAAGGAAAAATGATTCCTAAACCCCGACTATCCAAGTGCACCAAAATGGAGGTCAAGCAAACCTTGGGACGAGGCGCTAAGACTGGAAGAGGGTTTGGGAAGCATTTACAAGGAAAGATTAATCCAGTCATTCTTATTTCAAAATTAGAGCAGTTTGGGCTTGGTTTTCAGCCCAATTATCATGAAAAGAGGAAGGAAATCCAGAAGAAACGGGAAAGAAGATTAGCCAGGTTGACTGGAAGCGAGTTTCAACGGGAACCAATGGTATTCCCACCTCTGTATCACACATTCAAGTCAGGTGGTTATATGTTTGAGACCACCTCATTCGATTTAGAAGTGGCTTTGAAAGATTTGAATATCAATGTCGTGACTACAGAAGATGCGGACAACGCCAATAAATCTGAAATCTACCCTCTGCCACCTGGGTTTGTGCCTAGCAACTGGTCGGTGGAAGAACTACCTGTGGTTTACAAGAGTCTTTCAGAGTAATATTCGAACTATCCCTATTTGCCTATACCCGGGGCAATAGGTTATCTTTTGTAAGGGTGAATAAACATTGTTTTAAAATTCAATAAAAGATGCGAATTTTCTTCATGTCAAACATTTTTCTTATTTCATTTCTTTTGAAACCATTTTTTCAATACTCCATTATATTCTCTTTCAAATTTAATTTTTGATTGTTTCGTGTGGGATATTTTCCTCTCACACATACACATTTTCTTTCCTTCAGGTCCCCAGATAACGATAATGTAGGCACTGATGATCCTGATCCGGAGGTGGATTTTTGAATCGGCCATTTGTCTTGGGGAATTCGATGAATGCGACAATGAGGAAAAGTGAAACTTACCTACCGAATTATTGAGAATGGTAGAAAGAGAAGAGAACCAAATACTGCCACATGAGGAAAAGATCGAAATCTTCAATCTGGGCACTGACGAGGATAGAAAGGAGGTTAAAATCGGTACAATTCTTTCAGATGAAGCAAGACAAAACTTGATAGTCTTACTTCAAGAGTACAGAGATGTGTTCGCTTGGTCATATCAAGACATGCCGGGACTAGACACAGATATGGTAGTCCACAAACTGCCTATCAAACTAGGATGCAAACCCGTGCAGCAAAAGCTGAGGAGAATGCGACCAGAAATGCTCCTTAAGATCAAGGAAGAAGTCAAGAAGCAATTTGATGCTGGTTTCCTCCAAGTGGCCAAATATCCGGAATGAGTGGCCAACATCGTGCCTGTGCCAAAGAAAGACGGGAAAGTACGCATGTGTGTCGATTACCGGGACCTTAACAAGGCAAGTCCCAAAGACAACTTCCCTCTGCCACACATTGACACATTGGTGGACAATACAGCCGGGAACGCTTTTTTCATTCATGGATGGATTCTCAGGATATAATCAGATCAAGATGCATCTTGAAGATATGGAGAAGACCACATTCGTCACAATGTGGGGAACTTTCTGTTATAAGGTGATGCCCTTTGGATTGAAGAATACTGGTGCAACATATCAGAGAGCTATGGTGACCCTGTTCCACGATATGATGCACAGAGAAATCGAGGTTTACGTCGATGACATGATTGTCAAGGCACAGACCGAGAATGAACATGTCGAGAATTTAAGAAAACTCTTCCAAATATTGAGGAAGTTCCAGCTGCGACTGAACCCCGAGCAAGTGTACCTTCGGGTAACATCTGGGAAGTTGTTAGGATTCGTAGTCAGCAGGAAAAGATTGAGGTTGATCCTGATAAAGTTAAGGTTATCCAAAATCTACCTCCACCACGAACACAGAAAGAGTCCGAGGTTTTCTGGGCAGATTGAACTACATAGCACGGTTCATATCTCAGTTAACCGAAAAATGTGACCCAATCTTCAGACTTCTTCGAAAAAATAACCCCGGAGCATGGGATGAAAATTACCAGATTGCATTTGAAAAAGTAAAGGAGTATTTATCTCACGCTCCAATCCTGATGTCCCCTATCCCAGGTAAACACATGTTCTTATATCTATCTGTATTCGAGAACTCAATGGGGTGTGTCCTGGGTCAACATGATGAGTCTGGAAAGAAGGAAAAAGCCATATATTATTTAAGCAAGAAGTTCACCGATTGCGAGTCAGATATCCTCCTATCGAGAAGGTTTGCTGTGCTCTAGTCTGGGCTACAAAGAGACTCAGACAATACATGTTGTATCACACTACATGGCTGATATCTAAGTTAGATCCTCTAAATACATGATGGGTGTACCTGCTCTATCTGGAAGGTTAGCCCGATGGCAGATGCTATTGTCTGAATTTGATATCGAGTACGTAAGCCAAAAAGCAATAAAGGGAAGTGCCATATCAGATTTTTTGGCAAGCAGAACCGATGAGAACTATGAGCCGCTAAGCTTTGACTTCCCAGACGAAGACTTGATGGCTATCACCTTAGAAGAGGCAAGTACTTCTACCTACAGTTCCTGGAGAATGCATTTTGATGGTGCATCAAATGCATTAGGACATGGCATCGGGGCAATACTGATTTCCCCAGAAGGGAATCATTACCCATTCACTAGCAAATTGAATTTCGATTGCACCAACAACATGGCAGAATATGAGGCTTGTGTTTTGGGAATTCGAGCTGCAATGGGGCAAAATATCAAGACCTTACGGGTATATGGAGATTCAGCCTTAGTAATCTATCAGCTCCGTGGAGAATGGGAAACCAAGGATGTAAAGCTGGTAGAGTATCGGAAGCTAATAATGGATCTACTCGAAGAGTTTGATGAAGTCACATTCCACTATGTGCCGAGAGAAGAAAATCAATGGCTGATGCCTTAGCTACCTTGGCAGCCGTATTCAAGGCTGGTGGGGATTCTGAAATGATGCCAATTGACATGCAATCGTATATGTACCCGGCTCATTGTTACCAAGTCGAAGAGGTGAAAGACATTAAGCCTTGGTACCATGACATTCTGCAATACATCAAGAATCGGAGTTATCCAGAGGAAGCCACCGAGACTGACAAAAGAACCATTAGAAGGATGGCAGCTGGATATGTCCTTGACGGGGATGTCTTGTATAAGAAAAGCCATGACCAAGTCCTATTAAGGTGTGTAGATGCAGAAGAGGCAAAAATGATAGTGGAAGAAGTACATAACGGAGTTTGTGGAACACATGCAAATGGGCACATGATGTCAAGACAAATAATGAGATGCGGATATTTTGGTCAACACTGGAAAGTGATTGCATCAACTACGCTAAAAGATGTCATAAGTGTCAGATTTACGGAGATAAAATAAATGTTCCACCTCATCCACTTCATGTGATGACATCACCATGGCCTTTTTCTATGTGGGGCATGGATGTTATCGGGCAAATCCATCCGAAGGCTTCGAATGGCCACCGTTTCATTCTCGTGGCAATTGATTATTTCACCAAGTGGGTAGAGGCTGCTTCCTATGCTAGTGTTACTCAGTCCACTATTTGCAAGTTTTTGAAGAAAGAAATCATATGTCGGTATGGTTTACCTGAAAGAATCATTACTGATAATGCTACAAACTTGAACAACAAAATGATGAAAGCTGTTTGTGAGCAATTCAACATAAAGCATCACAATTCTACTACCTACAGACCAAAGATGAACGGAGCAGTAGAAGCAGCAAACAAAAACATTAAAAAGATAGTGGAGAAAACGACTGAGACCTACAAAGACTGGCATGAGAAATTGCCTTTTGCTTTGTTCGCTTACCGAACCTCGGTACGAACCTCGACTGGGGCAACTCCATTTCACTAGCTTATGGAATGGAAGCAGTACTACCCATTGAAGTAGAAATTTCGTCATTACGGGTCTTGACAGAGGTCAAACTGGATGATGCAGAATGGGTACAATCTCGATACGATCAGCTGAACCTGATAGATGAAAAGAGACTGAAAGCCATTCATCACGGTCAAATCTATCAGAAACGAATGATTCGGGCACATGACAAGAAGGTGCGCCCGAGAATATTTCGTGAAGGAGACCTAGTGCTAAAGAGAATTTGGCCAATCCATAAAGATTACAGAGGAAATGGATGCCAAATTGGGAAGGACCTTATGTCGTAAAAAAGGCCTTTTCCGGAGGAGCCCTTGTCCTTGCTGAAATGGACGGACCAGAACTGCCACATCCTATCAATTCGGATGCAGTCAAAAATACTTCGCTTAGGATGAAAACTCGAGATGGCATCCTAAGTCGAAAAAGAAAAGAAAAAAAAAGAACAAAAAGAGAAAAATGTTTAGGGTGAAAACCCGAAAGGGCACACTAAATAGAAAAAAGAGAAGAAAAAAACAAAAAAAAATAAGGTGGGTTCAAGATGAAAACCTGTAAAGGGCGTCTTGCAACCAAGGAGTGGTCCAAGTTGAAAACCCGAAAGGGCGATTTGGATATTAATTCAAGAAATCCAGACATCCCGGCATCTGAATCCTCTACAAGATTAACGAGTCGGAGAAAGGTTGCACTTTCCTGAACATTGTCGCATCTTCAAAGATCCCTCGGCAAAGGTTGCGTTCAAGGTCACTTAACGGCTTATCAGTTCAACAGTACCCACATTATCAAGATCTAAGACATTCATTCACACTTCATCATATATTCATTTTCCAAAATGTTTGTCATTTGTTCTTTTTCCCTTATGAATAAAGACAATCTTTTCTCTAAATCAATTCCTTTTGAGCATCTTGGGTTGAATTTAAACCTAATGATTTATTTACTTTTGCAAAAGATAATTGTATATTACTGTACAAAGACTCTTTGAAAAGTACAGGTACTCGGAAAGTCGATCAAGGCTCATGCACATATTGAGATGGTCGATAACCATTTTCCAAATCAAGGATAAAAAATATCAGATTTAAATATTTGAAGAATTCAAGATCGGGAATTAGAACTTCAAGATTCCAGAATCAAGACACAACAAGACAGGCAATCGGAGATCGAGATTTCTCTCCAGAACCCAAAATAGCATATGTTGCATATGCATTTTAGGCATACCTAAGAGCATTGCATCCATAGCATCGCATATATGCATAACTTTGCAGGTTCTAGCTAGAGTCAATTTCAACTTCACAACGAAGGATATTGGACTCGAAACATCCACGATTTCAACTTCACGACGAAGGATATCGTGCTCACAAACAACATTGGATTTCAACTTTACAGCGAAGGATATCCAATTCAAAGCTCAACTCCACAGCGAAGGGGCTTCCCAGTTTCATTCAGAGCCAATTTCAACTTCACGACGAAGGATATTGGACTCGAAACATCCACGATTTCAACTTCACGACGAAGGATATCGTGCTCACAAACAACATTGGATTTCAACTTTACAGCGAAGGATATCCAATTCAAAGCTCAACTCCACAGCGAAGGGGCTTCCCAGTTTCATTCAGAGCCAATTTCAACTTCACGACGAAGGATATTGGACTCAAAACATCCACGATTTCAACTTCACGACGAAGGATATCGTGCTCACAAACAACATTGGATTTCAACTTTACAGCGAAGGATATCCAATTCAAAGCTCAACTCCACAGCGAAGGGGCTTCCCAATTTCATTCAGAGCCAATTTCAACTTCATGACGAAGGATATTGGACTCGAAACATCCACGATTTTAACTTCACGACGAAGGATATCGTGTCCACCAGCAACATTCATCTTTTGATTGGATTTTAACGTCACGACGAATGATATCCAATTAGATGCTCACTTCACAACGAAGGGGTCATCCACGATTTCAACTTCACAGCGAAGAATATCGTGTCCACCAGCAGTAATGCAACCCACGATTTCAACTTCACGACAAATGATATCGTGCTCAACTGATTGACTTGATTTCACAACAAATGAGTCATCGACAACAAAAGGATTCATTCCTCAGCCCAGTTACAGCATAACTCAAGGCGATATGAGCTATATGTCATCAAAGACCTTCGAGTTCGATTTCATTCAGCTCATAGGCATATCAAACGCATGGTAGCAACAAGGAACTACCTTCTGGAAGAATTTTCAAGCCGAAATCTTCAAACCAAGAAGAAGACCAAGGCCCAATTCTAGGCTCAGGCTAAAGCCCAATTACAGTTACTCCCCAACAAATGTATCAAGTCTCAAAACAAAAAAAAGTATCGGACAAAAACTGGTTGTCTTTTTCGTCTTTGCCCTATTCTTGTTAACACAAGAATGTGCAAAGAGGGGCAGCTGTAGACCCCATATTTTGTCCTCATCCCAGCAGCCCATACCTCACCCAGCCTGGCCACCAAGCCTCCACTAGTCCTTGTCTGCCTCCACTAGTCCTTGTCTCCCTCCACTCACAATAAAAAAATTGCATATGATATTGTATTTAAATCAACAAGTGTATGATTAGTTTATTATGTTAAATCTGTAAATGGCTATAAATAGCCGGATGAAGTTGTACATCAAGGAGGAGGAGGGATTCCAGACGTTTTTTTAGAAGCAATAAACTACTAGATTGAAGGTTGTTTTCTATTTTTTATTACAGTTTCTTTATTTTTATTATTATTTTTTATTGATTTTCTGTTTTGAATTTTTAATAGTTTTTATTTATTTATTTTCAATAGTTTTTTATTATTATTTTCGAAATAGTATGTCATTTTAGGTGTTATAAATACTAATATATTCACACATATCTGAAATTAAAAAGTAATCGAATGTTTTTATTTATTTATTTTAAACCTAATCGACTCAACTAATAGCATAAAATAATATATAAAAAATAAAAAGAGAGTCGAAAACTTACCTTTGTCGAAGGAGTGTCGTCAGGTGGGAAGATTCGAACTAAATTGTAAGGGATTTTCTCCCTATTTTTCTCAATAAAATCAAGGCAACTAAACGAATTTCAGATATGAAAACAAAAATAAAGAAATAAGGAAGAGATGGGGGTTCTGGAGATCCACGGGAAAAATAGAATTTAGGGGAAGGAGTTGCTTTTATTTTAATTTTGGGAAAACCACAAGTTAACTCCTCCTTATTTCATAGCTTTTTGTGTTCTAGTCACTAATTTAGTTTAATACTATTTAGATCCCTTTCTTTTCCATGTGTTACATTAAATCATTATATAGGGTCAAATCACTCCTAAGTCCCCCTAGTCTAACCATATTTTAATATTATGGTCATTATGCTTTCGAATACTTTATTTTAGTCATTATTTTACATTTGGCTTAATTATTGTTTGGTCTTTTAATTTTTTTTTCGCTATTTTAATATTTTAAATTTCTATTTTTATTTAATTTTTTTTTGCAGCTTATTCCTAGAATTAATTTGATCCATGAATTTTAATCCTTTCCAATTTTTTTTTATTCGAATTTTCCTTTATTCTTTTTTATTTACTCTTTTTTATTTCGATTTTAATACTAACTCTTTGTGTTTGTTTGTTTTAGTTTTTTACTTTATTTATGATCTTTTTAGGATAATTTTAATCAATCAAAGGTAAGTAATTTGAATCGAATTTTTAAATTTTAATTTTTGCAATTAAGACAACCGATAAATTAAATGGTACCGAAAGGACAGTTCAAGGGTGCTAATCCTTCCTTGACTGTAACCGACTCCCGAGCCCTACATATTTCTGGTAAAATGCAGATCAGGTAATATGGTATCCGATCAACCTAAATATTTTGTTTAAATGATCGGTGGCGACTCCTAATATTTTATTTAAGTCGAAGCCCAATTCCGGGCCCAACCCGAAAGGCGGTCGAGACACTATCCATCTTCGGCGTGCATAAGATAACCGAAAAAAACCTTGCATTAGGAGTAACACGAACTTTAACATTTTGAATTCATCCGCAATCCCCAAAGCTCTAGTTCCGAATCGACAACTAGAGCGGTGGTGGGATGAGACTCCATCTTAGAGATTTCAGTTTTGAGAAACGTGCAAAGACCGTAGAACGGCTACCATTATTTGGTCTATAAACGAAACACCAGGTCTAACTATGTTGGACACGTCGATGAAAGGGACTAAAACAATATTAAGGAGACCATCGTCATCGGAGTCTGCTGGTGGTTGAAGAAGTTGGGTGTTTGTGATGGAGGCATGGTCAGTTGCAACAACAAAGAGCGTCACTTTGAAGCTTTGATGGGAGACGAGGCGTTGGGCAAGCTCTAGCACTGGAATCAAGTGTCCGACTCCAGGGCTTACAAGGAGGACCATATGGGGCTTTGTGCTTTCCATTGAAGGAAGATTGGTGACAACAAACTTAGAAATTATAAAAAAAATATACAAATAAGTTGATTTCTTTATTTTTAATATACAAACAAGCAGTCTCGGACAAAATGAATACTGTAGTAATGAATGACATTATATATATATATATATATCATTATATTTATCATTTTCTAGATTTCAGATTATTATACATATTTTTACTTTCAAATTCATACAGAAGATGTATTTATTTATTTTCAAATTAACGTGGCACGAGAAATATGGTTTTGTTTTTATTCCAAATTTGAATTTGAATTAATTTAAATTTAATAAATGTTCGGCGTATTATGTATTAAATATATAGGGGCGTAGAGAGCGGCTCCCTCCCTTTCCGGATATTGTTACTTTCATTTTACTTTGACTTAGGAGTCATTTAATCCTCAATTAAAAATAATGAAAAAAAGTTAATTTACTCTTTATTTTTTATTTTTTTAATACACAGGAAACTAATAAGCAAAACAAAGTTTCAGCAGCAGTAGCCAAGTCCCCTCGCAGCAGCGTGAAAACAGCAGTAGATGGCTGAGCAAAGCTAGAAATACCAAAAGGGAGAGGGCTAATTTGGCCATCGCATCTGTTACCCGATTTCCTTCACGTGGCACACTGCCAATCCCGAGTGAGCGTGATAACCATATGGGGCATACCATCCATATATATTGAAACGTGATCAAGCCCCATAAGCCTTTGTTTTAAGACATTGAATACAGATCTCTGCAACTTGAGACAACGAATTATAAGAAGAACCGCCTTCAACCAAAGCTCTCGTTGCACTATTTTTTAGCTCTTTGATCCTAGTTTGTATGTTTCGTCCTTCATGATCTATCAATATTTTTCTAACCATAGATCTTATCTCTTCTCTTCCCACCACTCCATCTGGTTTCATTGTCGTTACTCGGATGCTTGCTCCAATATCTTCTGTCAATATATTAGCATTCATCTTCTGCTCTGAGTAAAGCGGCCATGCAATCATTGGCACCCCATTAATTATACTCTCCAAGGCTGAATTCCATCCGCCATGTGTTAAAAACCCACCAATCGAAGGATGACTCAGTATCTCCACTTGAGGTGCCCACATTGGGATCACTAGTCCACGATCTTGGGTCCTAGCCGAAAACCCTTCGGGCAAGTAATTTAGGGTGCCATTAGATCCATTCCCCAAGGTGAGAAAGTTCCCTGCTGCATCATTTTCAATAGGAGGACGAGCCACCCAAACGAACCTTTGTTGTCTAAGCTCCAGCCCCCAAGCTAGCTCTACAAACGAAACAAAAATCACCGATTCCTTCGGTTGTTTGTCGAGCCAATCTATTATTTCATTGCACAAAGCTGACTTTTTAATCGGTCTCACTAGTGGACCAACAGGGCACCTTCTTTGCGTCTCTCAATGCTTTAAGACATGTGGGTTCGATTTCATCCCACGTATTCACCGAGATCCCATCAGACAAAGATACTTCGGTGGTATCCTCAAACTTGAGCGGCTTGCAACCTGGAATGTTGAGTGGCTTTTGTTTCTTTACATGATAATCGATCTCTTTTCTATCCATCTCCGGCGTGCACAACATAACTGAAAAAAGCCTTGCATTAGAAGTTATGCACACGAACTTTAACATATTGAATTCATCCGCAATCCCCAAAGCACTAGTTCCAAACATATCGACAACTAGAGCGGTGGGATGAGACTCCATCTTAGATATTTCAGTTTTGAAAAACGGCAAAGACCGTAGTATTGGGAAATAAACGAGTAATTTCCCTATAATCAGATTAGTGAGAATGCGAAATAAAAGCGGAAAAATAATACTCGAAATTGATAACAGAGTTCAGCCAATTTTACCTACGTCTCCGGACTGCTGCAGATCTTTTACTAAGAGAGAAAATTTACAGGTGTTTACGAAACACTCACAACTCACAAGAAAACTCTCTAGTATTAGGAGAAAGAAATGATTTGGGATGATTTTGAAGCTAAATGAGTAAGGGTATTTATAGTTGAAGCTTAAGGACTAATCTTTGAAAATATCCTAAAGTGCAGGGACTAAATTACAATTATCTCTATTATCATTTTCAACAAAATTGGGCACCGAATTCGATGCTCCCTTTGTTCAAATCCATTTAGTCGGTGGCACACCCTTTTTGACTTTACAATCTCCTACGTGAAGACTAATTTTAATATGTCTTCTCATCTCGATCAATGCAACAATATTTCTGGTCTTGTTACTCTAGCATGTCAACTGAAGCAGAACACAACTTCAGTTTTTCCGTAGTCACCGTCTTTGTTAACATGTCTATTATGGAGTGTTTTCTTGTCTGGTGGTAATACATCTAATTCCCACGTCTGATTTGACATAAACGAGTCCATCTCATCTTTCATGAAAGACTCCCACTTGACTGAATTCTCCACCTGCATTGCTTCATCATAGCACTCTGGTCCTCCCATACGAACTGCTTGCTTTGGCTTTTTCCGCATGTAACTTCATGATCTTTCGCGCCATACTTTGCATCAACTTGGTTGCCTTTCGACGCCACCACTTACTCATATCCCCCATAAAGACTCGACCTACCATAACGGCTGTGCTTGCTTCGGCTCTTGCCGCCAAGTGATAAAATGGGTTAACACGCCCACAAGTGCATCTCTACCGTAGGAACTCTCTTTCCTACAAGTCTTGATTTGCTTCGGTTTGAACCCTCCCGGTCCTACGGCAAAGTCTTGGATCCCCTCCAAACTTTGTTTCTTTCGCGTTAAAAGTTAGGTCTTGCTCGACCTATACTCACTTAAAACAGCAAATCAAACTCAAAAGAACACTAGAGTAGTGTTGAGATGTACATTCCCCTATGATTTCATTGGCATTTACTCAAAATTTGCGTCAGCCTTTTTTACTCCATGAAGTCTGACACTCCTCGCATTGAACTATTGTCATTGGAGTTCTTTGCGCCATCATGCATCGATACTTTTTCACGACAAAGTCCGATGTCTCTTCTTGCCTCCTCCCTTCTAACACGAAGGTTGGAGCTCACTACCCACCTTGCAAATGGGTAGTCTCTCCATGGTTTTCTTGTCCCTCAATGTCTTGCCTCCCTTCGACTCTTGTCCACTAGTATTTGAAGGATTGTTCCTCACTTGGATATCCTCGGCAAGCCCCTTCTTCGACCCTTCTCTTAAGATGATCTCTGGAGTTATGTTCTCTACACGAATATGCTCGACAAACTCCTTGGACAGAGACAACTCTTCTTGCACTTGGCTTCTACTCGCTTTGACAGAAACAAACTGTATTGAGCCAACTCTCAACACCCCCTCGATCTTGAGTTCGTCCTCTTCTTTGGACAACTTGATCATGGGCTCATCCATTACCTTGGATGACTCGGTTCCCCTTGGGTAATCTTGCAACACTTTTAGCATCTTAAGTTTGCGCCATCTTGTTTGCTCGGCGCTTACCCTCGGCTTAGCATCTTTGACACATGTATTTGTGTCAAGACTGCACACCTCTTCTACAGACTCACCATCTGGTTCATCATTGAGTGGACTTTCTCTGCCACTCGAGGAACAACATTCCTCATCATCTGACTTGTCTTCATCACAGAATCTCTTGTCGCTACCATCGACTTTCGACTTTGCTTTCGAAGTCTTGTTCTTCTTGACTCCAAATTCTTTGATGGACTCAACGGTTGTCAAAGCTTTAGACAACTCCTTGACTTCCCTTCGCTCCAACACTCTGTAGTAACCAATTTTTGGTCCCTACATAGCTTCCATACATTGATGTCCCACATGCACAACCCATGCCCTGTTGTTCCCCACTAAGTGTCATTTCCAAACCCAACACCTTGCCCATACCGTGCAAGTCCCATACCTACCCATCCATCAAACAGTGACATAAACAGATATCAATCAGAAAAATCCCAATAAAATATAAGAGCAAATCAAGTCTAAAATCCCGGGGGATTTATCAAATCCATCAAGCATGCAATAAAAGAAAGGGAATGAGGAGATATCAAGGGAATTCGGTGGGAACCAAAACAAAAGAAAAATGAGAGGAAAACCAGAGAGAGTGAACGAAAAAAAACCATAAAAAGGAGAAAGCATTCGAACCAAAACCAGAGAGAAAAAATCAAAAGAAAATACTTACCTCCCCCTTAGTAACCACTGTCATCCAAACCCGAGGGGAATGTGAGGAAGGATATATGGGGTTCTAAACTGGGCTTAAATCGCGTTGAAAACGGAAAGATTTCGAGGCCATTTGAGTCGAACGGCGGTGAGCCTTGAGGGGGTTCTATGGTTCTTTCCCTTTAGAACGAGAGAGGCAACAGAGGGAGAGGAAAAAATGATTTAATGGAAACCCTCAAAGGGGCTTATATCTCAGACGCTGAACGACGTCATTCTAAAGGGGCTGGGGCTGCGTGTTTTTGCAAAAAAGGGTAAATCTTAGTTTAAGTCCCCACGTTTGTATTGTTCTGTAACTGGTCATTAATGAAATTTTGAAATCTTTGATTTCGGGCCTCATATTTATTTTCATTGTAGTTTAGTCCTAGCTTTTATATTAAATATGTGTATGTTGATATTTTACTTTGAGCACATATTTTTTTTAAGTTTTCATATTAGTCACTGAATAGAAGTTTGAATCCTTTAATTTCTAGTTTCAAGTATTGATTGTTTGTATTTTAATCATTATATGTTATTTAATATAAATTGGTTTAATGTCTATTTTAGGCTATTAATTCATGATTTATTTCATTTAGATCCGTATTTGTCTAGTAGTGAATTTATCTGTATTTATGATTTGGTTCCTGAATTTATTTGTCTTTTGTTCCAGTCTTTAAATATTATTTTGAAAGATAAATTTTGAGTTTGTAAAATAGATCTTAGATTTCACTTTTAGCCCATTTTGGTCACTGTTTTGGTTTTGTAAGTGAAATTATGGTGTTTATTACATATTTATGCTTTATCATTTTGTCCTTTTATAATTTAGTCCTTTTGTTTTTTAAAGTCATTTAATTATCCTAGTTCAAACCGTTTAATTAATATGTTTATATTTATGTTATTAGATGTTTTATTATATATATATATATATATATATGTATATATATATTTATGCATATATATATTTATGTGTGTTTAATTATTTTTTCTTAATCCTTGTATGACTATATATTGCTTATTTCATTATATTATTTTATTTCATTCATATTAATTTAATTTTTAAATTAGCCTTCATATCAATATTATGTGTCTCTCGTACTTGATTAAAAGGTTTATGCATCCGAATGTGTTTCAAACACGTATTCGTAAAATGAGCGTGGAAAGTACCACTTGGTCGAAGTGGTTCGATCATGTACGACATTTTAACGACATAGTAACTTGAAATAAATCGAGTTTATGTTACTAATTAATTTATTTTAATGATGCAATGTGTGTTATTTTTTATTCATTATATGCTAATGCAAATCGTCAATTTTCCTTTATATGCGATTCGTATATTTATTTATGATGGAATATTCTTTTACTAATAAGAAATAGTTGAAATTAATTTTTCCGACGGAGAATTACTAATTTCTAGATTTCTTTTTGAATTAAAGAATTTTCCCTAACATTCATTAATTCGAAGCAAATTAATTAAATTTCAATAAATGGATCACATTTTAACTTTATATTCGATCTATCATTTTCGCCATTACGACAACATGAAAGCGACACAGTACCAGTTTTTGGGCGTTGTGGGGGTGCTAATCCTTCCCTACGCGTAACCGACTCCCGAACCCGTTTAAATCGAATCTTTGGTAAACGCATATCATTTTTGTCTTTAAAAATGATTTTCCTTAAAATTGTTTTTTTAAAGACGTTTTTGGGTATTTGACCTACCTAACCCAAAGGTCGATGGCGACTCTATTTTCAATTTAATTCAAATCAATCTAAAATCACCCATTTTTTTTAATTAAAGTCATAATCGTTTTTAAAATAATATTTAATTGTTTTACCTAAAAAAAATGGTTATGACAGCTTGGCGACTCTGCTGGGGACTTTTTTTAGAGAGTCAGGCTGTATGTCGTTTACACATTGTCGTCTTAGTGGAAATTATAAGTTTGAGTACATAGTTAACTTATGATCCGTTTATTGAAATTTTTAATTGCTTCATTTTTAATTATCATACTAACATTTTATCTTTTTGCTTTCAGCTCTGTCCAAGTTTTTGTCGAGTTTTTTCTTTTCATTTTGAGTCAAAGGTAGGTATGTTCCTCTTCACACACATCACTCGCATTGGCATAACATAAGCTCTAGACACGAGCTTCGATCCAAATTAGTTGGGGTGAATGCTTCACTCTCGTAAGAATTTATTCTTTGTATGAGTTTTAGCAAATAACCCATGGGATACATACTTTATACCTTCGTAGGGATTTATTCCTCGTACGGGTATAAGACAGTGAATCCCCTCGAATTGAACTCGTTCCGTTTGAAACCTGTAATGGGTGAGGATCGAGGGTCTGGCAGCCCAAGGGGGCACCGACATCAAGGACAATTCGAGTCCCTTTTTTCCGTTAGAGCAGAAACCAAGCATATAGTGAACCGTCGAATGATCACCCTAGGTATAGTCATACCGAACCTTTGTCCGTCAGTAGGTACCCAAAATAGGTGTACACGAAGGAGGAACGATTCTAAACCTTAACCTTTTAAATTTGTAGAATATATTTTTTTTCCGAATAAAGCATGCGAACTAGATACCATGCGGTTAGGACCAATTTCTTGAAAATAGATCATTTTGGGTAGATAGCATGTCCGGGTAGGATTGTTATTTAATTGAAAGCATGTTTGGGTAGATATCATGACGGGGTAGGTGTTATATCCATCTCTGAATTACATTTTTATTTGTATCAATTATTTTACATGTACTAACTTATTTTTCTCTTTTGTTTGTGTATACTAACTTATTTCTTCTCTTTTGTTTGTGTCATTTTGTCATTTGCATTGCATTGCATTGCATCATCATAATGCAAAAGTGTTGATCCGTAAGGGGATATTCGAGAGAAAATTTTCACAAGAAGAGATAAAAGTTTTCAATCAAGCGATCGCATACACAGACATGCATCGAGGGCTAAAAAGAAGTCCAGAGTACAAGAATGAGTGAGCTCGAAGATCGTGCATCATTCAATACTGAGATGATGATCCACTGATTCAAGGAGTAATCTAGCAGTGGAGTCTTATCTACAATCATTTCATCGCTAGTTATCAAAGAGCGACACACCGACCTCATTACCACCGAGGCATTAACGGAGTCAGATTACAGAGCGCTTGAGGGGCATCATTATTGAGGACGAAGATCCGAGATGAAGCAGTGATCCATTCCAGGCTCACCATCTAAGCGAAGACATGTTTGTAAATTGGATTGTCTTGTAATGTGAAAACTTTTATTTCTGGTGAAGACTATTCTATGATATTCATCGTTGGGGTCAACATTTTTCCATCTGCATTTGCATCTTTTTATGTTGCATATATATTTTATTTTTAAGCATTTTCATATGCATCATTCATAAAAACATGAGATCAATTTGTGGAGAAGTCAGTGGAAGTAATCCTGATCACGTGACCATATTGAGAATATAAACAAGAAGCTGAAATCAACACGATAGAAGCTTGTTCGATTGAGTCTTCCAGGATGGTTCGAGAAAAGAGTCATCGTTCCCTGAGGTCTACGATGTTGATCCAGTGCACCATTTCCATCTAAGAAGCTCCAGACATTCCACTGAGAACTGCAAGACACTAAAGCACAAAATCCATAATATGATTTATTCAGGGGTATCCTAATACTAAGCCAGAGAAGTCATTGCATCAACCACTTGCATCCATAGAGATTGTTTTGTTTGAACTCGTTTTTGTTCTTTCTTCAATATTTGCTTAAATATTTTTAATCTTTGATGACTGAAATGATGCTACTTTCTAAGGTTAAATAATTGAACAAATTTTTAATCTTTAGTTCTTTGAATATCGAATGAATTACATATTCTTTTAATTCTTCAAGAATTATAGATTTTTGACATATGGCAAGATTAGACCTATTTTATCCTGTCTAAAACCTTAAAATAAAATCTCTCGATTTTTACCCGAAATAATTCCTGGTCACTACCAAATAACCAATTTTTGACATTCTATCTCTTTGAGACCTTGAAATATTCTTTTCGACCTTGAAACATTCCCTCTCTTTAAGGCCTTGAAACATTCTTTCCACCTTGAAACACTGCATTTATTTTTGAGACACAAAAGTCATGCCTGTACCTTTCTTTGAGCCAATAAAGTCATCATCGTCTTCTTAGACGTAAAACCAACATTTTCTACCAATAAAACCTACAAACATTGAGTACAAGATGTTCAATTGAACATAAACCTTCCTACAAAGAAGACACAGTGTGGGGCATCTCGCATCAATTTTCTGAAGACGAGCATGAGCAATTGAGACATGTTGAGAGCAAGAAGCGAAGAGAAAAAATAGAATTCATTCAAAATAATTCTATCATGCATTAATTACATTTTTTTCATGTGAATAAACAATTAATCTTGAAAATCTATCCCCCTAGGGATACCTCTTCTGCAAGGACTTCTGTGTATGAGATGATGAACGGCTTTCTTTCTTTATCCCTTCACAAAAGGAGAAAATATATCCCTTGTGTCCCCTTTGAGCCTGAATGATATTTTCTTTCGATTCAACCCTAACCAAGGATCACCCTCCACACTGGGGGGGCAATGTGAAGGAAATCTGAGTGAAGAAAATTGATCCAAATGAGATACCGAAAGGTGAACCAGAC
The DNA here is from genome assembly GCF_006381635.1 of Hibiscus syriacus. Lineage (NCBI taxonomy): Eukaryota > Viridiplantae > Streptophyta > Magnoliopsida > Malvales > Malvaceae > Hibiscus > Hibiscus syriacus. The sequence goes on along the minus strand of NW_024063405.1, from coordinate 28,309 downwards.
GCAGAGTGCAAAGATCAAACCAAAGAAAAAAACAAAGAGCAAAGAGAAAAATCAAAGCAAAAATCAAAGAAAAAGCAAAGAACAAAAGAGGACAAAGAACACAGACAAAGAGTCTCCTGACTTAAATGACGCATTGAGCTTCAAACCGTGAGATTAATCAAACACAATCACTCTAGAATCACTTGACTCGAAGATCATAAAACATCAAGAGAAGGACATGCGAGTATATTTAAATTGAGCAAAACAAGATCGAAGGCATCAGAGTTAATTGATCCTTGGTTCAAATACCCTTAAAACACATGTTTGGGCCTTTTATCCCTTTCTTTCATAACCCTGAACCATGACCTACATTACGTGCCTTACAAGTCCCTTCTAATCATACATGGATTTCTAAGCGGAAGAGACTATCCTCATATTTCATCCCGCCTATCAGGATTAATATTTTACTCAAAAGGTTTTCTAAAATCTTTAATGCATGATAGAGAAAAATAACAAAGGGGGGGTTAAAGACGTAAAATTCTGAGTAACGTCTTGAAACCAAAGGAGGATTTGAGTTGAAAACCTGAAAGGGCGGCTCGAATATGAAGATTATTACATAGGAGACGATTGCTCAAATCCCTTGATGAGGCATCACATAACATGAATGAGAACATGAGAGTTGGGAGTCAGAGAACACTTCCAATAACTGAGTACAGAAGCTACTCCATCAGATCAGAGAACATCAAATAAATGAGAACACTATACTTTTGACCAAAAATAACCACTTGAGACTTTTTTTATCCTTCCTTACTTAACCATCTCTCAAAGATAGCATTGATCTTGACACTTGTCAAATAGCTATAATTTATTGAAGGATTAAAAGAGTAATTAATTCTTTGATATCCAATGAACTCTTGTTTTATGATTTGTCAATTGTGAAACCTTGAAAAGAGCAATATTTTCAAAACTTTTGATTAAACATTTTTCAAAACTATTGATATTTTCAGACTTTTGAAAATAAAAGAAGAAGAAAAACATTTTCAAACAAGATAATCTCTCTGGAGGCGTATCTTGGAATTCAAAAAAATATCTATCTGAAGCTCAATATCGAAGCTGGGGCAAGAGAAAGCCAAATTTTTGGGGCAAAATTTGATGGGGCAAGGAAAACAAATTGTCTCAGGTCTAAGTTTGCAAGAGTACACCCTAGTGGAAATGCAGACAAGCTGAATCAATGATAGAGTGAAGACTGCTCTCGCAACCATCCTCCTTACAGATTGAGAAACATACATCAACTCATACATACATATATACATACATCAACTCATACATACATACATCAACACATACATGCATGTTACATGATTTTGCATAGTTGCATTAAACATTTATCATCAGGTGCATTAAAGACATTTTTCTCTTGAGGACAAATTCAATAAAAAAAATCAAATAAATTTCATCTTGACATCCATCATAACATCCAATATAGTCAGTCAAAAATGCATCATTTTGATCTCTCAGGAAATCAAAGCTCGGAAATGACCAGATGTCTAACTTGCAGAAACAATGATTTGGGCTTCCTGAAGTCAACAATCAAGACATTTCCTCAACGTGCATGAACAAACAGACTTTTTATCGCCTTTGAGGGTGTTTTTCTTGAAACAAAATTTTTGTCTCACTTGAGATATTTTTCCACAAATTTTGAGAATTTTAAAACAAATTTTTGTCTCGCTTGAGACAATTTCTTTCAAAGCAAATTTTGTCTCGCTTGAGACAGCTTTCTAAAAACAAATTTTGTCTCGTTTGAGACAATTTCTTGAAAAACAAATTCCGTCTCACTGGAGACATTTTTCCTTGAGATACAAATTTCGAATTTGATTCACATTAAACAAAGTTGATCTCACTTGAGATCGTTTTCTCAAATTTTGTTTTGCTTGAGACAATTTCTTTAAAAACAAAGTTTGTATCACTTAAGACAAATTCTCTTAAAACAAACTTCGTCTCGCTTGAGACATTTTTCCTTTGAGATACAAATTTTGAATTTGATTCACTTAAAACAAAATTAATCTCACCTTAGATTGTTGTTTCTTTCAAAACAATTTCATCTCGCTTGAGACCTTTTCCCTTTGAGATCCAAATTTCGAATTGTTTCACATTAAACAAAGTTGATCTCACTTGAGATCGTTTTCTCAAAAACAAACTTTGTCTCGCTTGAGACAATTTCTCTAAAAATAAATTTTGTCTCATTTGAGACTATATCTTAAAGCAAATTTCGTCTCGCTTGAGACATTTTTCCTTTGAGATACTAATTTTGAATTTGTTTCACTTAAAACAAAATCTCACTTGATATTGTTGTTTATTTCGAAACAAATTTCGTTTCGCTTGAGACATTTTTCTCTGAGATACAAATTTAAATTTGTTGTACTTGAAACAAAATTAATATCACTTGAGTTTTTCAAAATCGATTCGTCTCGCGTGAGACAGTTTCCCTTTTAAAAATAAACACCTTTGAGATTGTTTCCCTAGAAACAATATCGACAATCTTTGAATCTTTTTCTCTTAAAACGAATTTTGTCTCTCTGGAGACAGTTTCTCTTGAGATAAATCTTTGAGTCTGTTCCTTTTGAATAAAAATCTTGGAGTTTGTTCCTTTTGAATAAATATCTTTGAGTTGTTTCTTTTGAAAAAATCTTTGAGTCTATTTATTTTGAAACAAAGTTTTGTCTCTCTTGAGACAATTTCGTGAAAAATCTTTGAGTCTGAAACAAAGTGTTGTCTCTCTTGAGACAATTTTGTGAAAAAATCTTTGAGAGTGTTTCTTTTGAAATAAAAATCTTTGAGTTTGTTTCTTTGGAAACAAAATTTTGTCTCTCTTAAGATAATTTCTTTTGAAACAAAAATCTTTGAATCTGTTTCTCTTAAAATGAATTTTGTATCTCTTGAGACCGTTTCTCTTGAAGTAAATCTTTGAATATGTTCATTTTGAAAATCTTTGAGTTTGTTTCTCTTAACAAAATCATCTTTGAGTCTATTTCTTTAAAAACAAATGTTGTCTCTCTTGAGACAGTTTCTAATTAAAAAATATCTTTGAGTTGTTTCTTTTGAAAAAATCTTTGAGTCTATTTCTTTTGAAACAAAATTTTATCTCTTAAAGACAATTTCTCTTGAGAAGAAAATCTTTGAGTTTGTTTCCTTTGAAAAAAATTTTCTCGAGACAACTTCTTTTGAAAATACCCACCTTTGAGATCGTTTCTATTAAAACAAATTTTGTCTCGCATGAGACAATTTCCTTTCAATGTCATCTTTGAGTCGTTTCCCTTGAAACGAATTTTGTCTCTTGAAACATTTTCTCTTAAAACAAGATCATCTTTGAGTTTGTTTCTCTGGAAACAAGGTTTTATCCCTTAAAACAGTTTCTTTTGAAGAAAATCTGAGTCTGTTTCTTTGGAAACAAAATTTTGTCTCACTAAGATACAATTTTCTGAAAAACAAAGTTTTGTCTCTTATGACAATGTCTAAAAAAAATCATTTAATCTCTTTCTTTGGAAACAAAATTTTGTTTCTCTCGAGACAGTTTCTTTGAGAAAAATCTTTGAGTTTGTTTCTTTGGAAACAAAAACATTTTGAATCTGTTTCCCTTGAAACAAAACAAACAAAGTCTTTGAGTATGTTTTTCTTGAAACAAATCTTTGGGTTTGTTTCTTTTGAAACAAATCTTTAATTTGGTTTCTCTTGAAACCATAACTCCTAAAGATGGCCAGCCGTCCTCATCACGTAGGAACCGTGTTATCACCTTTAGATGGCCATAACTCTTCATCACGTATGAGCCGTGTCATTCCCCAGACCAGATCTCTTCATCACGTATGAGCCGTGTCAACCATAGATAACCAGCCGTCCTCATCACGTAGGAACCGTGTTATCACCTTTAGATGGCCAGAACTCTTCATCACGTATGAGTCGTGTCATTCCTCGACCATACCTCTTCATCACGTAGGAGCCGTGTCACCCTTAGATAACCAGCCGTCCTCATCACGTAGGAACCGTGTTATCACCTTTAGATGGCCAGAACTCTTCATCACGTATGAGCCGTGTCATTCCTCGACCAGACCTCTTCATCACATAGGAGCAGTGTCACCCTCAGACAATCTGACTTCCTCATCACGAAGGAACAACATCGTAATCAAAAACGACACGATCTAATCATCGCGGATGAGCAGTGTCGTCTTCAGCAACAAATTACCTCCAAAAAGAATGTGTCATCAATAAACAACGATTAATCGAAGAAATGAGAGCCGATCAAAGAAGAGCTTGAGACTTGTTGACAATCCAAAAATTGGTATTTTATGTCTTTGCTCTATTCCTGTTCTCACAGCAATGAGCAAAGAGGGGCAGCTGTAGTAACCAATTTTTGGTCCCTACATAGCTTCCATACATTGATGTCCCCCATGCACAACCCATGCCCTGTTGTTCCCCACTAAGTGTCATTTCCAAACCCAACACCTTGCCCATACCGTGCAAGTCCCATACCTACCCATCCATCAAACAGTGACATAAACAGATATCAATCAGAAAAATCCCAATAAAATATAAGAGCAAATCAAGTCTAAAATCCCGGGGGATTTATCAAATCCATCAAGCATGCAATAAAAGAAAGGGAATGAGGAGATATCAAGGGAATTCGGTGGGAACCAAAACAAAAGAAAAATGAGAGAAAAACCAGAGAGAGTGAACGAAAAAAAACCATAAAAAGGAGAAAGCATTCGAACCAAAACCAGAGAGAAAAAATCAAAAGAAAATACTTACCTCCCCCTTAGTAACCACTGTCATCCAAACCCGAGGGGAATGTGAGGAAGGATATATGGGGTTCTAAACTGGGCTTAAATCGCGTTGAAAACGGAAAGATTTCGGGGCCATTTGAGTCGAACGGCGGTGAGCCTTGAGGGGGTTCTATGGTTCTTTCCCTTTAGAACGAGAGAGGCAACAGAGGGAGAGGAAAAAATGATTTAATGGAAACCCTCAAAGGGGCTTATATCTCAGACGCTGAACGACGTCATTCTAAAGGGGCTGGGGCTGCGTGTTTTTGCAAAAAAGGGTAAATCTTAGTTTAAGTCCCCCACGTTTGTATTGTTCTGTAACTGGTCATTAATGAAATTTTGAAATCTTTGATTTCGGGCCTCATATTTATTTTCATTGTAGTTTAGTCCTAGCTTTTATATTAAATATGTGTATGTTGATATTTTACTTTGAGCACATATTTTTTTTAAGTTTTCATATTAGTCACTGAATAGAAGTTTGAATCCTTTAATTTCTAGTTTCAAGTATTGATTGTTTGTATTTTAATCATTATATGTTATTTAATATAAATTTGGTTTAATGTCTATTTTAGGCTATTAATTCATGATTTATTTCATTTAGATCCGTATTTGTCTAGTAGTGAATTTATCTGTATTTATGATTTGGTTCCTGAATTTATTTGTCTTTTGTTCCAGTCTTTAAATATTATTTTGAAAGATAAATTTTGAGTTTGTAAAATAGATCTTAGATTTCACTTTTAGCCCATTTTGGTCACTGTTTTGGTTTTGTAAGTGAAATTATGGTGTTTATTACATATTTATGCTTTATCATTTTGTCCTTTTATAATTTAGTCCTTTGGTTTTTTAAAGTCATTTAATTATCCTAGTTCAAACCGTTTAATTAATATGTTTATATTTATGTTATTAGATGTTTTATTATATATATATATATATATATATATATTTATGCATATATATATTTATGTGTGTTTAATTATTTTTTCTTAATCCTTGTATGACTATATATTGCTTATTTCATTATATTATTTTATTTCATTCATATTAATTTAATTTTTAAATTAGCCTTCATATCAATATTATGTGTCTCTCGTACTTGATTAAAAGGTTTATGCATCCGAATGTGTTTCAAACACGTATTCGTAAAATGAGCGTGGAAAGTACCACTTGGTCGAAGTGGTTCGATCATGTACGACATTTTAACGACATAGTAACTTGAAATAAATCGAGTTTATGTTACTAATTAATTTATTTTAATGATGCAATGTGTGTTATTTTTTATTCATTATATGCTAATGCAAATCGTCAATTTTCCTTTATATGCGATTCGTATATTTATTTATGATGGAATATTCTTTTACTAATAAGAAATAGTTGAAATTAATTTTTCCGACGGAGAATTACTAATTTCTAGATTTCTTTTTGAATTAAAGAATTTTCCCTAACATTCATTAATTCGAAGCAAATTAATTAAATTTCAATAAAATGGATCACATTTTAACTTTATATTCGATCTATCATTTTCGCCATTACGACAACATGAAAGCGACACAGTACCAGTTTTTGGGCGTTGTGGGGGTGCTAATCCTTCCCTACGCGTAACCGACTCCCGAACCCGTTTAAATCGAATCTTTGGTAAACGCATACCATTTTTGTCTTTAAAAATGATTTTCCTTAAAATTGTTTTTTTAAAGACGTTTTTGGGTATTTGACCTACCTAACCCAAAGGTCGATGGCGACTCTATTTTCAATTTAATTCAAATCAATCTAAAATCACCCATTTTTTTTAATTAAAGTCATAATCGTTTTTAAAATAATATTTAATTGTTTTACCTAAAAAAAAATGGTTATGACACACTCTCTTCGCCCATGGCTTCAATCCGAACATGAGGGTGAAGAATCCATATTCTTCAGTCAAACTTAGGACTTTGAGCATGAGTTTTCTGAATCGACTCACATACTCCTTAAGTGTCCCTTTATGCCTGAGACGTCTCAACTTGGACCACGCCTCCATCCTGTCATACTATGAGCAGACTTGCTCACTTTGCACCCTCGGCTTGATGGCTTTATCTCTTGCTATTGCATCGGGTCCTTTCTTGTGCTCGACTGCTTTTACACCCGCAGCCTCGTCACGTTTCGATTCTGGGTTGACTACTTGAGAACTTGTAGTCGCACCACTCTTGCTCCTTAATTCAGCTACTTTGGAACATGTAGCCTCACCAAGTCTTTCCCCTGTCTTGATTGTTTGGATACTCGTAATCTCGGGCTTTCTTCCGGGTTCGGCTGCTTCAACATCAACAGCCTTGTCTCGTCTCGATCCTTGCTTGGCCGCATTGATCCCATCAATCGGGCCAAGTCTTTTTCCTGGCTTGGTAGCTTTAACACTTGCGACCGCGCCAATTCCCGCTACTTCTCCTTCTTCCATTTTCTTCATGATGGCTGTAAGGCGATGCTTCTCGGGACATCCTCTAATCAAATGAGGACCATCACAGAAGTAGTACTTCAATTTTTCCTTGCTCCCCTTCTTCTTTACACCGAACTTAGCCTTGCCATCATTTCTCGATGACTTTTCTTGGCTACGAACAGTCGATGACTCACATTGACCACTCGAAGAGCTTTCTCTATCATCTCCCTGCCGCACCTTTTCCCGGTCTCCCCCATTATTTCCACTATCTCTGGGCATAGGCCTGAACGACACATCGTTATTTAGCTTGTCTCCTGCAAGATCAATCAGCTTTCCGGCTACAACTATGGCCTTCGAAAGTCGCTGGGCATCTCCTTGCTCTCTTCGAGCATCACCCTGGTCTAAGTCCTTTTTAGAAGGTCTTGAGCGCACCTCATTCATTTATTTCTCCCTTGCATATGAGTAGCTCCTTCTTGAGCTCATCCACTTCGTTTCTCAAAGCCATCACTCCCACTCGAATCTGGCTTCTTTTAGATTGTTTCTGACAATTCTCGCGAACCACCGTGTATTAGAACACATCCGTCGACAAATTCGTATCGCCGACCAAATTTTACTATTCACGAAATTCACTATTCACGTGAATAGTCACCTCGCAAAAAATAGAAAAAATTCACCACAAAAAGCTCTGATACCAGTTATTGGGAAATAAACAAGTAATTTTCTTATAACTAGATTACAGAGTTCAAACAATTTTGCCTACGTCTCCGGACTGCCGCAGATCTTTTACTAAAGAGACAACAAGAAAACTCTCTAGTATTGAGAGAAAGAAATGATTTGGGATAATTTTGAAGCTAAATGGGTAAGGGTATTTATTGTTAAAGCTTAAGGACTAATATTTAAAAATACCCTAAAATACAGGGATTAAACTGCAATTATCCCTATTATCATTTTCAACAAAATTGAACACCGAATTTGATTCCCTTCGTTGAAATTCATTTAGGCGGTGGCACACTCTTTTTGACTTTACACATAAGACGACGACCACTATTTAGTCTATAAATGAAACATCAGGTTCGACTATGTCGAAAACGTCAATGAAAGGTACAAAAACAATATCAAGGAGACCAGAGTCTGCTGGTGATTGAATAAGTTGAGTGTTTGTGATCGAGGCATGGTCGGTTGCAACAATAAAGAGCGTCACTTTGAAGCTATGATGGGATACGAAGCGTTGGGCAAGCTGTAGCACTGGAATCAAGTGTCCCATTCCAGGGCTTGCAAGGAGGACTATATGGGGCTTTGTGCTTTCCATTGAAAGCGGATTGGTGGCAACCAACTTAGAATTAACGAAAGAGAAGCAACTAAGAATGGGGTAAGCTTTAAGAGTGGCCGTGCACTGCATGCTTTGGTGCAAGTCTTATTTGTAAATAAAAATCCAGCTATAAGTGTTGCAAATCTCGTTTTAGATCAAGTATCAAATTTTTATTTAATGCGAGTGTTGCATATAAATTATTTTTTCATTGAGAATCAGTTATGTAATTTTTTTTTTGAATAAATCAATTATGTAAATCTCATTTGTTAAAATAATTAATCATTTATAAAAAAACAATAATCATCTATGGTGATTTCGAAAAATAAATTCAATAAATTAATCTCTAATTTATTGTTTTTTTGTCTAACTTATCTGAATTTTTGTTTTTGCATACCTAAATTTCACATTATTATACTTATTTTTACTTTCAAATCCATACGGCGGATATATATTTATATACTTTCAAATTCACATGGCATGGAATATTTATTTTGGTTTTTTTATTCTAAAATTTAATTTTAAATAATTTGAGTTTAATAAATGTTTGGCATATTATGTATTAAATAGGGATGAGTCTACAGTAAATATCATACATCAAAATATATTATTAATATTACATACCGAAATACATCATTAAATAATTATTTTTATTAAATAAACATTAAAAAGAATTCACATGGCATGGGATATTTTAATATGGTTTTGTTTTTATTCCAAATTTTAATTTGAATTAATTTAAATTTAATAAATGTTTGGCGTACTATGAATTAAATACATAGGGCGTAGAGAGCGGCACCATCCCTTTTTTTACTCCGTGGCATTTAATAAATTTAAAAGGTTTTCTTCGACGATAGATGACCGACAGTGAATGATGCAATGACATATGGCAGGGAATTTAAGTTTTTTTCTTTTCTACATACCTAAATAAGTGTTTAAATTATATTTTATTTGTTTAAATAGGCTACTATAATATTTTTTTTTGACTATCCAAGTGTCTAACGTTAAAAATATGATAATTTTAGGTGCCTGGGACGTAACGGTCGTTAGTTTTCTCCATTAAGTGACACTTGTTACAGTCTGATAATTTCAAAATTTATTTTTTAAAAGAAAATTATTAAAAAATATTATTATATTTATAAAAAAATTAATTTCTTTTAAATTATAAAAAAACTCAAAATTCATAAAATCCCCAAATCCTAACACTAACCCGCTATTATCGCCCTTTTCGACCACGATCACCGTCGTCGACATAGTCTCTGCCATCATCCTAGTTATACGCCGCCTTAGTTGATGCCGATTGGTCATCGAAATCGCGTGGGATCACGATTTTCATCCCAGGGTTCGGGGGGTATAAACCGTCGATCGGTCACGGTCACGGGGGAGCTTCGTTGACGACAAAGGGTAGTCGACGTGAATTTAGAGGTTGAAATGAAAGTTTTCAAAGTTTTGATGTTATTTCAAAATAACTTAATACAAAAATAAGTGTCCAAACTATACCTTGAAAAAACGTTTTAATGCGTAAAGAATTTTTCATTAAAATTAGGCGCCTAATGTTTTCTCCGTTACCATTTTAGGTGCTCGGACGTTAACCGTCGTTAAAAATCTTCGTTAAGTGATACAAGTTACGTTATGGTAATTTTGAGTATTTTTATTTCAAATAATAAACAAAAATATATTTAAAAAAAACCTTAAATTATCATTCTCGATGAGGTAAGCAGAATGTAACAAGTAGTAGGATCGGAAACAGAAAATGAAATATAGCAGAGTGGTCTCAAACTCTGTCTCGTGACTCAAAAGTACAAATCAAAATTCAAGTTGAGTTTAGGGTTTAGAAAATTACCTGATCTGATTTCCTGGGTTAACGGCAAGAGAGGGCTTGGGTGAGAACAGAAAGACGGGCTGACATTGAGTGGTGGCGTGAGAACTGAGAAGCTTGTTTGGCTGCACTGGCGGGGAGGAGTGAAGAGAGACGAGAATAAGTCCGTGATTTCCAAGGGAAATTTTAGAAAAAACTTTTAGGTAAACTTATCACTTTTGTTTAATTTTTTGTTTATATTTTTCTTATTAAATTTAAAATATTTAATATTTGATCATTTATGTTTTTATTTAAGTAAAATATGATTCTTGAGAATTAATGTCATTAGACCTTTAATAGATTACTAATGTGATACAATGAATCTATATAATTAACAAAGATAAACTACAAAAATAGTCACTAATTTTCGTTTTCTCCATTACGTTTATCCTTGATAATCTTGCCTTTGGTATACCCCTCCTTGCTGTTCATCTTTTGGCATACCCCTTCTTGCTGTTCATCTTCTTCGTTGATCATAGCAAGGTATAAGCGTAACTGCTGTGCAAATGGATAACGAATTATAGAAAGCTTATTGGCCTAGTTTACCTAAAATTCTGGAGGTTTTGGGGGACTTTTTAGTATTGAAGGTAGTGGCGGAGTGTCAAAAATCTGCACCGGAGAAAAAAATGGACAACGAATTAAAGAAAGTTTACTGGATAAAAATCTTAAACAGTGAAAAATAAAGAGGGATCAATTTAATACACATAAACCGGACGACATATTAACAAAACCTACTCGTTCAATGGTCTTGCTCTGAACTTCAGAATTTTAGTCATCATTTCTTTCTCAAGCTCTGCGGTGCTCTTTACTCTATCTGGACACACTCTCTGTGTTGTTTCGAATTCAAGCTCTTTAGGCCTTGTCAAAATGAAGTGATTCTGTTTATTTACATTTGATGAACTGTTGAAACAAATGATGTTACTTGTTCTCAAACGTAAGACTTCAAGGAAAGCACAAACCAAATTTCACATAGAAACAAACCCTTATATGGAATTTGCCAACAGTTTTAGCAATGGAAGAGCTCATGCCACAGGTAAAACCACATTTAGAGAAAGTTACAAATAACAGTAGATGAAACATGCAAAGGGAAAGAAACGTATAAGAACCTATCTCGATCTTTCTCCATCTAATTTCTGATGTTTAATGGCTTGTTTTTCTGGAGCCAGATTACGTTTACACCTTGCTCCAACCAATGTAGAAGATGAACAGCAAGAAAGGGTGTGCCAAGGGTAAGATTGCCAATGACGAGCTTCGGTGAGAAAAATGAAAATGCACTTAAATATTAGTAATTATTTATGTAGTTTATCTTTCTTAATTTTATATATTCTTCTTACCACATCAGTAATATGTTAGAGGTATAATGATAGTTAATTCTCAGTGATCGCATTTTAATTAAATACAAAAAAGTGACAAAATATTATATTTTTTAAATTTAATGAACAAATACTGTACAAAATTTAGAAATAAGTGATCAATCATGTAATTTACCCAAAACTTTTTCCCGTGATTTTTATGGCAATTATTTTATTAGGATAAAAAATCCACAACAATAATAAGAGTTAATTGTACTGCATTATTTTAAATAATAATTTTTATTTTAAATTTATCTTTAAACTTTTAAATATGTTAATTTTATTTATAAAATATAACTTTTATTTTTAGTCAATTCTTAATTTTTTAAATATTCTAATTTAATAATCAAATTATAACTCTCGTTCTAAATTGATCTCGAAACTTTTTAATATTTTAATATTATCTATAAATCATATGTATATGTTAATTACGACCCATCTTAATAAAACCGTTAGGTCGAGATATATTACTATATGTTTGCAAAAAAATAAAATCTAAGTTGAAATTTTGGTTGAAACTAATTTTATATTTAGATAATTTTAGAGATAAAATTGAAATATTTAAAAATTTGATGACTAATTTAAAATGAACACGAGGATAAAAATACACTTAACATTTCATTGAATAATAATTTTGGTTTATATATATATTTTTAAAACACTTTGAACATACAACCAACGCTTATCATTTATATAATAAGTTATATATGTTTAAAATATTAACGTGACACATATTATAGGTCTAAATTAATAATGTAATATATACTATATATTCGAAGAATAATGTGACATGTGAAGTTGAATTTGGTCTCGAATTTGGTCTTGGGTGTACACAGCTCATGTTGGTTTTCGAGGTGAGCCATCAGTTTTTCCTCCTCGAATTTTTTTTTTTTTTTTGCTGCTGGTTCAATACATCTTTTTATTTGCCTTTTGATTTTGTTTTGCTTATGGTTTCCCGCATGTTTTTGTTTGGGGCTATGGGAAGTTCTTTTGGTGGGGAGAGATGGATGAAAGTAAAGAGGTAGAGGAAGAATATAGAAAAGAATAAGAAAAAAAAATATTATTTTTATTAAAAATATAAAGTTTGAAAGAAATAAAAAATCAATATTGGTAGTCAGGGTAAAAAAATTATCACCTTGAGGGAAGTACCTTCGAAGGTTCCGCCATGTCTCTGGGCAGTCGGCTTTTGGCACTAAAGCTTTACCAATTATATTTTCTTTCTTTTTGACTACGTGAGAGTGAGAAGAATCAAACTCTATTGTTACCCTTAACCCCTACGGTTGTTGGACAAAGACGCGCCTTGGACTTCATTCCTCTTATCTATCCCGTCTTATTTTCTCTCATTTTTCATCTCATAATGCCCCCCTTTTCTCCTATTGAAATCCTTATCCCTTGTAATTGTGTGTCAAGATTGCTCCTTGAGTTCACTACATCATAGCTTGTTTGTGGTCAGCTTCGGTTTTAGATCTTTATAATCTGCCAAGGATCTCAGGTGAGGAGAAATCAGTGATCTGGAAACCATCGCATCTTTCACTTTTCAGCTGAAATTCAGGTACTTTAAGTTCATCCATTTCCGGGATTATATACCATAGATTCAATCTTTTTAACCTTTTGGGGATAACTACTCGAAAACAATCTCTGGATTTTTAAGATCTTACCCAAGCTTTCCTTGTTCTTTTGTTTCACTTCAAAAGACAAAGTTTTCATTTGAGTAGGCCAATAGGAGTCTATTAGATTACTGGGTACTTAAAACTTGAAAAAATTCTCTGGGTTTTAAAGATCTTCTCCATAACGATTTGAATCTTCATCAACTATGATGATGGGGTGCAAGTCTAGCAAAGCAGTAAGTGGTCCAGAATCATCTTCCCAAGGCAGGACCGATTCTCTGTTCGAATCAGACTTGAGCTCCTACGAGGCTGCTTGTAGAAAGGATTCAACTTTGCAGCAATTTGATGGGACCCTCCATCGACGCACTAACGATGTCATTGGCACACTAGCTGCTGGTTTGGATGTTCGATCCTTATCTTTTGACTCGCTCAAACAGGTTATTGGATGTCTTCTTGAAACCAACGAGGAAGCGGTGAAAATCATTTTGGAACGTCAGAGAGATATATGGAAAACCCAGACTTGTTTTCTTTGGTCGAGGAATACTTTGAGAACAGTAAAAAGACATTAGAATTTTGCGCAGCTCTTGAGAATTGCCTCAAACGTGCTCGAAACAATCAGTTAATTATTCAGTTGGCTGTTAGGCATTTTGACGAAGAGGCGGGTTTACGAGTCGAGGATGGTGAGAGGAAATTTGTGAAGACTTTGGAAGAACTAGGGAAATTTAAAGCAGCAGAGGAGCCATTCACTAAGGAGTTCTTTATACTGTTTGATTCGGTTCGTAGGCAGCAGGAATTAATGCTACAGAAATTGCTAGCTCGGAAGAGAAATCTCGATAAGAAGTTGAAATCTTTGAAAACGTGGAGGAGGGTGTCGAATGTGTTGTTCGTAGCCACTTTCGTCTCAGTGGTGATCTTCTCTGTGGTGGCTGCAGCGATAGCTGCACCGCCCGTTGTAGCAGCTTTGGCAGCTGCATTGGCACCTATCGGTACAGTTGGTAAATGGTGCAATTGGCTTTGGAAGCGCTACGAGAAGGATCTGAAAGAGCAGAAGGAGTTAATAAACGAAATGTGGAGTCGTTCGTACTTCGCAATCCATGACTTGGAAAACATAAGAGTGCTCATCAGGAAGTTGGAAATTGAGATGGAATCACTATTGTATGACGCTGATTTTGCACTTAGAGAAGAAGATGCACTGAAGCTCGCGATGGATGAGATCAAGAGAAAGTTGGAAGCATTTATGACAACCATCGAGGAATTGGGTCAACAGGCCGATACATGTAGCCGGAATATTAGGATGGCAAGGACAGTGGTTTTGAAGAAGATGATGAACGGTTCTGGTAGTTCATCAACTGGTGCCAGCCATTTGGAACTCTAGCAATAACATATATTTTGCTGTGTATACGTTGTATTAACCTTATGTTGAATTCGAGTTAATGAAGTTCCACCTCTACGAGTAAGTAGATCTGGACCTGATCATATATACCTATTACATTGTTCAGTCAATCTAATTTTGGTTCGAGTTTACATCTTCCCTGATTGTGTCCAGTGTTTAGATCTGGTTTTCCAGTTCTGCTTGGATGGTTTCAACGAAACTTCTTTTTGGACTTGGTCATGAATTCCGGCTCAAGTTGGCAAAGGGAGGTCGAAATTAAGACAAAATTGGTTGAAAATATTTGAATTATAAATTTATATTAAATATTTTTATTTTTATTAAGATTTATATTAAAACATTATAATTAAAGTAGTTGAGCAATTTTTACGATTTTTTTTAAATATTACTAACAATATATTATGTTATATTTAAGATGTAGACGAATGAAGGTATTTTATATAAGGATTTTCAATTATTTTATTTACAAATTATAAAATATAAAATAATTAAATTCGGGTAGTTTCGCTTCCAATTTCCGAGCGAAAATTTCTGTGAAAGTTAAATATAAAAAGAAACTTCAATTCCCACTCTAAATTGACTTAGAGTTGGAATAAACAACACGGAAATTTTCGAGTACCCTCGAATCTTCCAGAGAGTAATTAACACCCATTTAAGAAACTTGGCCCTTGACTCTATCAATCAATTCTTTGGATTCTCAGGTTAGTTTCTTTTACCCAATTCTTAGAACTGTCTCGCTTTTCTTTTAATTTATAATTTTGTTAGATTATACTTTGTGATGAATGCAGATGCGGTCGTGTTTCTATATTTTTCTGGGAGTTTTTAAAATTTGATTTATATTCTGATTTTAGATTAGGGATTTCGTTTTTTTGCCTAAATCTAATAAATTGTTGAGATTGGTTAATTATTAGTATCGTTTATGGGAATAATTTGATGAATTCGAAAGCTTTGATTTTTAGAGTTCTATCAGGCTTGTGGTGGATTTTTTTGAAAAATGGGAACTGGGTTTGAAGTGATTGACTGAAAGTGGTGTTGTTTTCTTTTAATTCCATAACTTGAATTTCTGGATTTTTTTATTTAAGTTTTGCCCTTTCAATTCGTGCATTTTCCTCATGATATTTTGATCTTTTGGTTTAGGTATATAAGCAATGGTGAGTGGTTTTGGGGAATCAACAAGCATGCCTCCCCCAAGTCAATCTTGCTCGAGTAGTAGTAATGCTAATGATGCTGGTGATTTCGAATGCAATATCTGCTTTGAATTGGCTCAAGATCCAGTCGTCACACTTTGTGGTCATCTATTCTGCTGGCCATGTCTATACCGGTGGTTGCACCATCACTCTAATTGTCAAGAATGCCCAGTTTGCAAGGCCCTCGTACAAGAGGAAAAACTTGTTCCCCTTTATGGCAGGGGCAAAAACCAGACTGATCCGGTATTCGGGCACGGAAATCCCTAACCGCCCAGCAGGACACAGACCAGCAACTGCTCCTCCTCCTCCCCTGGAAACAAACCAGTTTGTGAATTACGGGTTTGGACTAATGGGCGGTTTTGTTCCAATGGCAACTGCAAGAATCGGTAACTTCACAATGGGTTTTGGAGGCTTATTGCCATCCTTGTTCAATATTCAGTTTCATGGATATCCAGGTCCTGCTATGTATGGAACACCTTCAGGATTTCCTTATGGATTCCATACGTTTCATAGTGGTCATGCTCATGGGTTCCCCCCACCGACGACTCGATGGCAGCAGGCAGATAATGTATTGAAGAATCTTCTTTTGTTGATTGGTTTCTTTGTCATGCTTGCTCTGCTTTATTGGTGAAAATAGTTTCAAGCCTTTGGCCAGTGGTGGTTATTTAGTGTCTGTAAATACACCAACAGCACTGTAGATTACGTTTTTGGCTTCAAGAACAACTCACACCAGTGTCGAATCATAATTTTAAAAAAAAAACTTGTTTAAGTTTTCGGCCAGAGATGATCGTATGTTCGGCTGTACCATTGCCCTCTCAACTAGCAGTTGAGACTGGAGCTTGAAAATCTTGTTCTTGTTCTTCATCTTCAGGAGGATGTTCCAGTTGGAATGCTAACGTGTTTCCAACATCTTGTCCGGTAACAGAGTGGAAAACTGTTTTGATGTTGGTACTATTCAAGGTTTACAATTACCATATTTTCTGTAACACTCCAATTTAGGGGTTAAAATTAAGAAATTATAAAGCGGTAGATTTAATTTGGTTTTTTAAAAGAAACAGGGGATTAAATTGTAATTTTTTAAAGTTGGCAGACCGTTTTATGAAGTGCAGGAAGTTCAGTGACTAAACTCTTGGTTTAGCTAATTTTTTATAGGAGAGAATTATAAACTCTCCCCGTGCGCAGAATCAGAAAATTTTTCAGTTTTTTCTCTCCAACAACCCAACTTCCAATTCTGATCTACTCGTCGTCCGACCTCCAAACGACGAGCCGAAACCATCATCGTGTTCGTTGTCAATCGAGGAACAAAACCCCTCAAACCTTTCGTCGTGAATCATCGCTGTTCGTCGTGAATTTCAGTCGGAAGTATCGTCGGTAATAACTCGGTTTTAGTTGGTTTTTCATCGATTCACGATGATCGGGTCATCCGTTTACGACACCTCCCGTACCATCGTGTTCGTTGCATCGTTCCGAATTTGCCGGTGTCATCCTTGGTCTCCGTCGACAGCGGGGCGTGAGGAGGTGAAGCAGTCAAAGTTTTCGATTTGTTGAAATCGAGCTCTCCGCCGTTCAAAATTATAAACCGAGCTTTGTAAGTATCTCGAAATCGCTCAAAATAATTTTTGGAAATTTTTCCGGGATTTTAGAACTGTTCACGCGCCCCCACACGCCGCCACTGCGTGTGGGGAAGAAAAAAATGACCGGTTTGACCAGTTTTGGTGCATAGTTGACCGGTTTGACCGGTCACAACCCGACCCGTTGACCCGACCCGTTGACCCGACCCGTTGATCGTTGACCCGTTGACCATTGACCGGAGTTGACCACTGTTGACCAAAACTTTGACTGGCTTTGATCGGGAATTAAACGACCTTTGACTTTGACCGAGTATACCTATCCTGATATTTTTCGACGTTCCAAATCCGATTCCGCTGTCCGTTTTTTGAAATTCGAACCCGAAGACCTCGAAATTGCCGGTCAAACCCGTTGACTTTGATTTTGACCGAATATTCCAAATTTCCGAAAAGTCGTATTTTATACTTTCGACGTCCTGAATCCGAATCCAAAGTCCGTTTCGCCAAATTCGAACCCGGTAAGCCGTCTTTCACTGATTTATCACCCGATTCGATTTGTTTATCGTAATTAAGCTCCGTTTCTGATATAATTTATGTTGATATGTATCTGAGGAATTATTGGAAGTTGAATTGAAGATCAAAGGCGTTCAAATGAAATTTTTATGGTCGATCAGTATT
Organism: Hibiscus syriacus; assembly: GCF_006381635.1. NCBI lineage: Eukaryota > Viridiplantae > Streptophyta > Magnoliopsida > Malvales > Malvaceae > Hibiscus > Hibiscus syriacus. Next base: position 10,172 of record NW_024063405.1, on the reverse strand, counting down.
GCACGGAAATCGAAGTAATACTTTACTACCTCTTTATGCTTTATGGAACATGTTGATATTGGTAAATGCATGAATAAGATAATGTTGGTCACTTTTGTGGAGTTGAATAATTTATTCAGTCGATACAAATGTGGTAGAAATTATGTAACTGAATACGGATCGAATGACTAATATAAGAGATTGAAAGATTGTTAGGATTAAATTACAAGTTATGTGCTTAGTGATAAAGAAATCAAACATGGATTTGTAAATTATATTTTATATCATCAATGGTTAAATGTTAAAGGTACTTGGATGGGAAATTATGAGAATACTTCGGTATGGTAAAAAAACGAAATTACCCTTATATGGAAAATGATAAGAAATGATAGTCATACTTAGAAATTATGGATAACCGGTTTTTAAACCCAATAGGGTTTATGCAAGATACTAGAAGTGTGTTAAGAGAGTTATTTCAAGATCAGAGAGTGTTCAAGAAAGTAATTAATCATAGGATCTCTAAATTATATTATTTTCGTTAAGAGCTAATATCGAAATTATCTGGTTAAGAAATTATGAAAATGCCCTTGAGAGGTAAAATAGTCAGAGTTGACCCTGAAGAAGAAAGTACTTTGAGGATTTGTACTTAACTCGATTAAGTACAGATTTGATTGTTAAGATTCTGACTTAGCAGGAAAATTCATGATATTCCGTTTGTAAAATCTGAGAAGGCACTTGACCCGAAAATATCCGAGAAATGAGTAAATACCTGAAGAATAATTTATCGGGGGTATTCTGCTGTCAGAATTATTCGAAAGGACTGAAACAAATGATGAGATTGAATTAAATAATAAGATCGGATGGAGGAAAAAGATTGAAATACTGTGGATCTGTAAAATGACCAAAATACCCCTGTAATGGAAATGACTCAAGAATGTCACCAAGCTCAGGAATGATTGGATATCCTTGAGCTCTGAAATGAATGAAATAAAACTGAACATCAAAATTACCAAAATACCCTTATGGCCTAAATTAAGTAAATGTCTTGGATTAATTAAGGAATCCAAGTAAGCATAGGTATTGGACTACCTTTAAAGGTAATGAAAAATAATTTAAGTGAGTAGATCAACCTTAAAGCTATGTCAATACCTGAATGACATAGATATTACTGGAACATGTGTTCGTCTTTTCAAGTTTGGCTCGATGACAAATTTTGGAAGTATTCAGTTCAGCTCAGATCTAGATTGTATTCAGTACTAGGAATTGGACGTTTGTTCGACAAATCAACCACGAAGACCAAATTGAATGGAACGGAAGTGCAACATGTGTATGAAATTTAGGAACGTTTGAATTACTCTAAAAAATCCCGAAGTAACTGGAATGGATATGACTGTTAAATAAACTAGGTAACCTCAATGACTGAGGATTAAGTAAGTGGATTGGATAAGTCTGGAAATTCTGATGAGTTTATAAGATGTAATGTCCTTATGGAACATGAACTACAAATCAAGCATGTCAGTATGTCATGATATCGTGGAAGCTTGGAAACGAAATAAAGACCATTGGAAGATCTATTCAGCGATGATTCTGAAGATGATCTATGGACAAGAAATTGTGGTATTAACGAGTAAATACCCTGAAAGGAAAATGAATACCCTTCTGAATCTTCGTTCTCAAGATTGTTCAATTATCCGATCAATTGACATGGATGTAAAGGATTCTGAATACCCTTCTGATTACGTATAACTTCTGAAAACTGTCCAAATAAGATATGATCCTGATAATTCACATTCTGAATAACTGATGATTCCGTCAGTTATTGAACTTTTCCAATAGTATTTCTAACGTCCGGTATTTTATCGGTATACTGAAAATCTGTGTTTCTCTACCTGCTAAGATTATTTAGCATCTCTGAATAATATCTGTAAACTCTGGTGTGTTCCCTAATCATATAAATATTTTATCTGATTTCCGACTTGAATTCTGTTATGATAAATGACCTGAATTCTGTTCTGATTTCTGATATGGATTCTGTTATGATATCTGTTCTGAATTCTGTTTTGATTTCTGATATCTTCGTTTAATGACGGAAAAATGTTTTAACTGGGGGGTATTGTTGAAGGAAGAATTTCCGCAGGTACCTCGGCTTTGTGCTCAGGGCCTTATATGTTGTGTTGTGTTGGGTGTATGGTTCTGGGGAACCTACACATTATGTTGTGATGGGATGGGGGTATATATATATATATATATTTTAAAAAGATCTGAAAAGTTACATGGTTTTTGGGAACACACTAGAAAACCTATTCTGATCTCCTGAACTCAGCCATCCAAAATATTTCTCTGAACTAAAAGCTCATTGTCCGTTACCACCTGAAATATCAGTAAGATCTCTGCTCAGCATAAAAATATGTAAATGTTCAGAAACAATAAGGAAATAAATATTTATCTGTATCTGCACGTTCATCAGCATCATCTGGTAGTTCTGTATTACTGAGCTTTCCAAAGCTCACACTATTACTCACATTTTCAGGTTAAAAGAATTGTATCAGTGCATCTATCGACTTCAGTAAGGGAGTTCGTCCGACGTTGTTGCAAAGTATGGTACATGTGATTAGGGGGCATGTAATTGTATTTTGATTTATATACGAGTCTGGAAATCTATTTTATTTTTAAATAGTGACAATTGATTTTATAAGTTACACGTTTCAATAAAATTTTTAAATTTTCCTCTATTTTTACAGTGGGTCGCTCCGGTGGCCCAAATGTGACACCCCGGATCGGATCGGGCTACCCGCATCGGTCTGAGGGGTTACATTTTCATTTGGATTCTCATAAGGTTTCGTTAGATATCAACCTTGATAGATTCATTCGAAGTTACAGTTGTTTCTTATTCAAACTTGTATTTGACTTCAGATATATATCTTGGAAAACAAGTGTCTTCAAGACGGTTTAAAACAGATATCAGTTGTCTAAATGAGCAGAGGTGTTTCTAGTAATGTCCTGTCTGTTTTGCCTTTTTTTTTAAAAAAAAAATTGATTAAAATCTTAAACATTTATATATATATTTTCTGTAACAACCCGAATATTTACAAAATAATATTTAATTGAAATTGGAGGTTAATTGTGAAAATTGGTAAATTGTTGGTGACTAAATCAAAATTTATGAGAGTTTATAGGCCATTTTAGAAGTGAAGGAAATCCAAGGACCAAGCCTTGAATTTACCCTAAAACTGTCGGCAGCTTTGATTATAAGCGTACATTTGGTTCTGATTTTCAGAACCAAAATGCTCCCAATTTTCCTTTCCCATACGCAGTTTCCAACTCCGATTCCGACGTCGTCCAAATTCCGATCATCGTTTTAAAACCACCGTTGTGTTCATCATCGAGCGAGGAACAAACCCTTCAAATTAATTGAAGCGAAACGCGGCCAAACGTCGGGAATTTCCAGTCAAAGTAGCGACAGTTTTGTTAGCTCTATCGCCGAGGAAATCTTAAATTCACCGCTGATCGTTGCTCCGTTTATGACACCTCCCGCACCATCGTGTTCCTTGTGCCGTTCCGAGTTCACCGGTGTCAACCTTGTCCGCCGTAGACGGCGGCGCGTGAGGAGGTGGTGCAGTCAAAGATTCGGCCGATTTGAAATCGAGCTCTCCGCCGTTCAAAAATTTGAACCGATCGTTGTAAGTATCTCGAAATCGCTCAAAATAATTTTTAGAAATTTTTTTGGGATTTTTAGGGCCCCGGAGGACGCCTCACGCGCCACACGCGCCGCCGCAGGGCGAGTGGCTGCTGGAAACCGGTTTAACTGGTTTTCAACCGGTTCTGACCGGTTTGACCGGTTTCAACCGGTTTGACCGGTCTGAATCGGTTTGACCGGTCTGACCCGACCCGACCGTTGACCCGACCCGACCGTTGACCCGACCCGACCGTTGACCGTTGACCGTTGACTTTCTTTGACCAAAACTTAAAATGGCTTTGACCGAGCATTAAACGACCGTTAATCTTTTTCGAGTATACCTATCCTGATAGTTTTCGACGTGCCGAATCCGTTTCCGTGGTCCGTTTTGTCAAATTCGAATCCGAAGGTCTCCAAATCTACGGTCAAAGTGGTTGACTTTGATTTTGACCAAGAATTTGAATTTTTGAAAAGTTATACTTTATGTTTTTCGACGCCCTGATTCCGATTCCGCAATCCGTTTGGCCAAATTCAGACTCGAAATACCTCAAATTGATACTCAAACCCGAAAAATGCTTATACTTAAGAAGTTTAGCTTTGAACAATTAAATAGGATTTGGGACTGATAAATATTATTGTTTGAAGGTACAAGAGACTCTACGGATCGTTCGACAGCTCGACCCAGCTCTTCTAGATCAGTTAAACCACGTGTACCAGTATTCACCCGTTCGAAAACTATATCAGAGCGTGGTGAAACCAGCAATCAGTAGATTTGTTATTTGAATCTATTGTCGATGTGTGTTCCCTACTTATTACTGAACTGTTTTATTGGTTTTAATATGTGGTACACCGAATTCATTGGTTATTGTTTTGAACTGGTATATGATTACCATGTTTTTGGATTTATGGAATTTGTGTCACGGTGCAATTGAATTTGGAATTGAATTACGATGGAATAGCTCTGATCAAGCTAACTGGGCCTAATGTGACTCTTGAGGGCCCCAAGATGTTTCATTAGGTCGGCTTTCCTTTGCTGTGTGCTTAGGGTAAGCTATATGGACTTATTGACTTGGGCTTAAGGATACAAGCTTCAGAGCCTATCCTTAAGTCGGCTTTTTTTTGCTATGCATAAAGTAAGCTATATGGAAAATAATTTTGGGAACTACTGATGGTGTACCGGAAAAGGGTTTAAACTATGATTTTCAAAAAGTTAAACTCTTTTACGAATTTGTGAGATTACTGGACTATGATTTGTACCTATTGTGATTTTATGGAAATGTTGGGACACACTGAGCTTAGCTCACCTTTTGAAAATGTTTTCCCTTTCAGATACTGTTGGTTAGATACCTTGGTTCGAGCACTTGGAGCATCAACATATCTCTTGAAGTAAATCAGATTGTAATGTTTTTATCTGGCAAGTTGACTTTTTTTTGGTGACATGGACCTTATTTTAAAATATCGGATTTTATAATGATAACTCTTTTGCTAATACTGCTCGGTTTATTGTGATATTGAATTTGAAGACATGTTTTAAATTACATTATTATTTATTGGTACTATATTTACGAGTTGGATTTGATAGTATAATTTGTTTATAATTTCAGGTTATTTATAATGTGATTTTATATTGATGGAATAACGGTTTCGAAAAATGTATTTAATAATCATAATGTGATCCACTAGACTTAGTCGAAACGCATAGGCCGGGTCTAGGGGGTTACATTTATTGGTATCAGAGCTTTTGGTTTTTAACCCTCGGACTGTGTATGAGTCCACATTGAAAATACGGTTTTGAAATATTTACAAAACGAGTTACTAAGGCCATGTCACAAAGTATTAAGATTTTAACTATGTTTGAGACTCCAAGTGCTTATCTAACCCTAAGTTATCTTCTGTAGTAAACTTGAGATCCATCAAAATGAGTGCTAGACGTGGTCGTCGAACTAGCCGTGGACGAGGTCGAGTGGCTAGATTCGCAGATCCGATCGATGAGATACGGGTAGATCCCCCACCTCCGATAGGTGATCATGCTCCTACGACCCCAACGGATCTGCCTCCTGCCGCTGGTATTGGCATGACTACACCGATAATAGGAGCGACCGATATTGAGTCAGAGTCTACCAGAGTTGCTTTGGATGAGAATTTTGGTAGACAATTTCTGCAGTTAATACAGGGAACAGTCAGAGATACTGGTGTTGTAGCTGAGGTTCCTATTTCGCAGACTTTGATTGCCAATGGAGTTAGAACTTTTAGGGGACAAATAGGTGGAGCTCCTACTGAAGCTGAAGATTGGCTCCAGGATACAGAGAGACACATGGATCAGTTGGGTTTGGACTCAACTAAGAGATATCAGGGTGTTGTGGCGATGTTAGATGGCAATGCCTACACTTGGTGGGAGTCAGTGACCAGTAGTGTTCCTACCGATCGTTGACCTGGAATTTCTTTAAGGATCGCTTTCGGAGCCGTTTTCTGGGAGAGCGCTACTTAGCTCAGAGATGACAACAGTTTCAAGATCTGGTTCAGGGAGACATGACTGTTTCTGAATATGAGATCGAGTTCCTGAAGTTGCTGAAGTATGGATTCAGTATGGTACCTACGGAGAGAGATCGATGTCGTAAATTTGCCATTGGACTCAGATACGAGCTGCGTAGGCAAGTTGTAACCCATCAGGATGAGATATTTGATGTGCTGGTGGGCAGAGCCAAAGATGCGGAAGAGGTGGAGGTTTTAGCTTCTGGTAGAGAGCGTGTTGATCAAGATCGATCTAAGAAATTTTCAGGCCCGATGGAGTCATCAGCACAGTCCGGAAAGAGGACTCGTACTTCAGCCCCTCAGAGAAGCAATACACGTTTCAGGCTTGTAGCATCCTCACCTTTAGCTGTCAGTCGAGGCGGTTCCTCGTCGTATTATAATGGGCCCCTTTGTGAGTATTGTGGTAAACAACACTCAGGAGAGTGTCGTAACAGATGGGTCTTTGCTATCAGTGTGGATCTAGTGGTCATTATCGGAGGGATTGTCCTCAGTTAGTTTCGTTTGAGCAGACCACTACCCAAACTCCTGTGCGTTCGCAGACTACAGTACAGACCCCAATTAGAGATCGTAGTCAAGGAAAGACTCGAGGATCAGCTTCCAGGACAGACAGTAGAGCCCGACCTCAGCAAAATAGAGGGCCAACAGCTTCTTAGGCTAGACAGCCAGCTTTAGTTTATGTAACTAGACGTCGTGATGACAGAGATGAGCCTGAGGTTATTGCAGGTACATTTACTATTAATTCTACCCCATACTTTGCATTATTGGACAATGGCTCCACTCACTCCTATGTATCGAGCTCAGTATCTCGAAACTACAGATTCCGATCGAGAACACTGAAAATACTGTTACAGTTACAAGTCCAGTAGGACAAGCGGTATTAGTGAATAAAGTATTTCGGTGTTGTCCTCTCGAGGTTCAGGGAGAAATTTTTCTCGCTGATCTTATGGAACTTCCTTTAGGGGAGTTCGATCTAATTCTTGGAATGGATTGGTTGAATAAACACAAGGTAAAGCTGGATTGCGAATACAAGTGGGCTACTCTGAAGACTTCAGATGGTCGGACTGTTGTGTTAATTGGTGAACGGCGTGGTTATCTCTCCAATATAGTTTCAGCGATGGAAATTGATCATATGATCCGGAAGGGATATGAGACCTTCATTGCTTGTATTTTGAACACCAAAGGTGCATTGTCCACGATCGAGGAGATTCGTACAGTTAGCGAGTTTCCTGATGTTTTTCCGGAGGAGTTGCCTGGGTTACCTCCTGATAGAGAGGTAGAGTTCGAGATTGAGACTTATCCGGGATCTTCACCTATTTCTATGGCACCTTATCGTATGGCTCCAAAGGAACTTAAGGAGTTGAAAGTCCAATTGCAAGAATTATTCGATCGAGGATTTATCCGACATAGTACTTCACCATGGGGAGCTCCAGTTCTATTCGTGAAAAAGAAGGATGGGTCGCTAAGATTATGTATTGACTATCGGAAATTGAACAAGATGACGGTCAAGAATAAATACCCATTACCCAGGATTGATGACTTATTTGATCAATTGCGAGGAGCTACTGTATTCTCTAAGATTGATCTTCGTTCGGGGTATTATCAATTGAAAGTTAAAGGATCTGATGTTGCAAAAACAGCCATTCGTACTAGATATGGTCATTATGAATTTTAGTGATGCCTTTGGTTTGACGAACGCTCCTGCAGCTTTTATAGATTTGATGAATCGGGTGTTCCGACCATATTGGATCAATTTGTGGTGGTCTTCATTGACGATATTCTGATCTATTCTCGTACTGAGGCAGAGCATGACGAGCATTTGAAGATCGTTCTGCGGACTTTGAGAGAGCATCGTCTATATGCCAAAACTAAGCAAGTGTGAATTTTGGCTTCAAGAAGTGTCATTTCTGGGGCATATTATTCTGCGCGAGGTGTTCAGGTGGATCCCAGCAAGATAGAGGCTATTATGAATTGGAAACGACCTAAGAACGTATCTGAAATCCGTAGTTTCTTGGGCTTGGCTGGTTATTATCGACGTTTTGTTGAGGGCTTCTCGATCATTGCTTCTCCTTTGACAAAGTTGTTAAGGAAGAATGTGTTGTTTGACTGGGGCGAGGCACAACAGGAGAGCTTTGAGAAATTAAAGGCGGTTTTGACTCAAGCACCGGTGTTGATTCAACCAGAGTCCGGGAGGATTTTACAGTGTATAGTGATGCTTCACATTCAGGACTTGGTTGTGTTTTAATGCAGGAAAGTAAGGTGGGGCTTATGCATCCCGTCAGCTGCGGCCGCATGAGAGTAACTATCCTACTCATGATTTAGAGTTGGCAGCAGTAATTTTTGCCTTGAAGATTTGGAGATACTATCTTTATGGAGAGAAGTGTTACATTTTCACAGATCATAAGAGCTTAAAGTATCTTCTGACCCAGAAGGAACTTAATTTGAGACAGCGTCGCTGGTTAGAGCTTCTAAAGGATTATGATTGCGTGAATGATTACCACCTGGTAAAGCAAACATTGTAGCAGATGCTTTGAGTCGAAAGACGGTATCGGAGTTGAGGTCTTTAATGGCCAAGATGAATTTATATGACGATGGCACTTTGTTAGCAGAATTGCAAGTTAAGCTGACCTTGGTTGATGATATCAAAGCTAAGCAGCCCCTTGATAGCTCATTGCTTTCCATCTTTGAGCAAGTAGAGTAGGGGACAAACTCAGATTACGCAATTGATCAGGATGAAGTTTTATGCTTTAAAGGTAGATATTGTGTGCCTGATGATGCTGAGTTGAGGTAGACATCCTTACTGAGGCTCATAGTAGTCCATATGCTATGCACCCCGGAGGAGATAAGATGAACCGAATTTGAGAGAGAGGTATTATTGGATTGGTATGAAGAAAGACATATCTGACTTTGTGGCTAGGTGTTTGACTTGTCAGCAAGTTAAGGCAGAACATCAACATCCATCAGGTTTGTTACAGCCTATCAAGATTCCTGAATGGAAATGGGAGCGTATTACTATGGATTTTGTTACTGGCTTGCCTATGACTCCTTCGAAAAAAGATTCAGTTTGGGTGATTGTTGACAGACTTACAAAGTCATCTCACTTCATTCCTGTGCGAGTAAATTATACTTGGATAAGCTGGCAAGATTGTATATTTCAGAGATTGTCAGATTGCATGGTGTTCCATTGTCTATTATTCTGATCGAGATCCGAGATTTACTTTGAGATGGGAAGGCGGTTACGGCTTTGGGATAAGATTGGATTATAGTACATCCTTTCATCCACAAATTGATGGTCAATCTGAGAGAGTAATTCAGATTCTGGAGGATATGTTGCGGGGTTGCGTAATCGATTTTCATGGTAGTGGGAGAACTTTTTGCCGTTGGCTGAATTTGCTTACAATAACAGTTATCAGACCAGCATTCGTATGGCACCCTATGAAGCGCTCTATGGGCGTAAATGTCGCATCCGATCTGTTGGACTGAGTTGCGTGATAGGAAAACGTTGGGACCTGAGTTAGTGCGAGAGACGGAGGACACAGAGATTAATCCGTGACCGTCTGAAAGAGGCATTGATAGGCAGAAATCTTATGCAGATCAAAGAAGGAAGGATATACAGTTTGAAGTGGGAGATCGGGTCTTTTTGAAAGTTTCACCCTGGAAGAAAGTATTGAGATTCGGGCGTAAGGGTAAATTGAGTCCAAGATTTATTGGACCATTTCGTATCTTGAAGAGGGTAGGACCTGTTGCATATCAGCTTGAGTTGCCTTCTGAGCTAAGTCATATTCATGATGTCTTTCATGTATCAATGTTGAGGAGATACCGTCCAGATCCAGGTCACATTATTCAGGTTGAAGAAGGAGAGTTGAGACCTGATTTGTCATATGAAGAGGAGCCCATTCAGATCTTGGAGAGAGATGAACGTTCTTCGGAATAGACGAATTCTAATGGTCAAAGTTCAGTGGAGTAATCGAGGCCCTCAGAAGCTACT
>NW_024063404.1:547500-549473 GCF_006381635.1 Hibiscus syriacus | reverse complement strand
CCTGAACCCTGAACCCTGAAAACCTGAACCCTGAACCCTGAACCCTGAACCCTGAACCTGAACCCTGAACCCTGAACCTGAACCCTGAACCCTGAACCCTGAACCCTGACCCTGAACCCTGAACCTGAACCCTGAAACCTGAACCCTGAACCCTGAACCCTGAACCCTGAACCCTGAACCCTGAACCCTGAACCCTGAACCCTGAACCTGAACCCTGAACCCTGAACCTGAACCCTGAACCTGAACCCTGAACCTGAACCCTGAACCCTGAACCCTGAACCCTGAACCCTGAACCCTGAACCCTGAACCCTGAACCCTGAACCCTGAACCCTGAACCCTGACCTGAACCCTGAAAACCCTGAACCCTGAACCCTGAACCCTGAACCCTGAACCCTGAAACCCTGAACCCTGAACCCTGAACCCTGAACCTGAACCCTGAACCCTGAACCCTGAACCCTGAACCCTGAACCCTGAACCCTGAACCCTGAACCCTGAACCTGAACCCTGAACCCGAACCCTGAACCCTGAACCCTGAACCTGAACCTGAACCCTGAACCTGAACCCTGAACCCTGAACCCTGAACCCTGAACCCTGAACCTGAACCCTGAACCCTGAACCCTGAACCCTGAACCTGAACCCTGAACCTGAACCCTGAACCTGAACCCGAACCCTGAACCCTGAACCCTGAACCCTGAACCCTGAACCCTGAACTGAACCTGAACCCTGAACCCTGAACCTGAACCCTGAACCCTGAACCTGAACCTGAACCCTGAACCCTGAACCCTGAACCCTGAACCCTGAACCCTGAACCTGAACCCTGAACCTGAACCCGAACCCTGAACCTGAACCCTGAACCTGAACCCTGAACCCTGAAAACCTGAACCCTGAACCCTGAACCGAACCTGAACCCTGAACCTGAACCCTGAACCCTGAACCCTGAACCCTGAACCCTGAACCCTGAACCCTGAACCCTGAACCCTGAACCTGAACCCTGAACCCTGAACCCTGAACCCCTGACCCTGAAACCCGAACCTGAACCCTGAACCGAACCCTGAACCCTGAACCCTGAACCCTGAACCCTGAACCCTGAACCCTGACCCTGAACCTGAACCCTGACCCCTGAACCCTGAACCCTGAACCTGAACCCTGAACCCTGAACCTGAACCCTGAACCCTGAACCCTGAACCCTGAACCCTGAACCCTGAACCCTGAACCCTGAACCTGAACCCTGAACCCTGAACCCTGAACCCTGAACCCTGAACCCTGAACCCTGAACCCTGAACCTGAACCCTGAACCCTGAACCCTGAACCCTGAACCCTGAACCCTGAACCCTGAACCCTGAACCCTGAACCTGAACCTGAACCCTGAACCCTGAACCCTGAACCTGAACCCTGAACCCTGAACCTGAACCCTGAACCCTGAACCCTGAACCTGAACCCTGAAAACCCTGAACCCTGAACCCTGAACCCTGAACCCTGAACCCTGAACCCTGAACCTGAAACCCTGAACCCTGAACCCTGAACCCTGAACCCTGAACCCTGAACCCTGAACCCTGAACCCTGAACCCTGAACCCTGAACCCTGAACCCCTGAACCCTGAACCCTGAACCCTGAACCCTGAACCCTGAACCCTGAACCCTGAACCCTGAAACCCTGAACCCTGAACCCTGAACCCTGAACCCGAACCCTGAACCCTGAACCCTGAACCCTGAACCCTGAACCTGAACCCTGAACCCTGAACCTGAACCCTGAACCTGAACCCTGAACCCTGAACCCTGAACCCTGAAACCCTGAACCTGAACCCTGAACCCTGAACCCTGAACCCTGAACCCTGAACCCTGAACCCTGAACCCTGAACCCGAACCCTGAACCCTGAACCCTGAACCCTGAACCCTGAACCCTGAACCCTGAACCCTGAACCCTGAACCCTGAACCCTGAACCCTGAACCCTGAAAAACCCTGAACCCTGACCC